>NC_141023.1:4737500-4852500 GCF_052040795.2 Danio rerio
AATCACTGCTTTTATGTCTTCTTCATCTCTGGAGGCTTTTTCAGTTCATTCATAACAATTTGCTTTTGTATAATGTTATTATTATTAGCAGTTTTATTTATTATATCCATATTTATATTTGTTTTATTAAAAACAAGCTTAGATTTGCCCACCTGCCAGGTTTTAGACCAAATGGGGCATGGCAGGTGTATTTGGAAATAACTCAGTACTCAGTCATTATTGTTCATTTATTTGTTTGCTGGAAATTAGAACTGAATTTAGAAATAGTTTTGAAACAAATATTTGCGCTTAACAAACAAAATTATTTATTTATAGACTAATTGATGTCTGTGCGTAAAGGTTTCCCTATCCAAGAGCGAATGTTAAAGTAGATGCATTATCTCTCATTCTCACGCAGTAGATGCTCTGTTTAACAGTTTTCTGTTAATAAACTCTTAACTGTTTGCTTGTGAAATGCTCATTTTTTCCACTTAGACTTACTTTGCGTCCTGTAAATAGTGAATGCGATCTTGGCGCGACGCAGCTGACTCTTAAAGGGAATGGGAGATGAGACTCTAATTGGTTTATTCTCAAAACACACCTATAACTCATTAAGAAAATAAACTCAACCCTTTTAGGCCATGTGCCATGGCGCAAAGCAGATTTCCCGTCTGTAAATTAGCAAAAACGCATCCTGACACGCCCTGAAAGCGTTTGCGCCCTGCGTTTTGCGCTCTGCGCATGGACCGTCAAAATAGAGCCCTGTGTGCTTTATTCTTAAAGGGACAGATCACCCAAAACTGAAAATTCTACCTTTATATATTCATCCGCATTACACCATTACACCACTTGAGTTTCTTTCTGCGGTTAAAGACAAAAAGGAGATATTTTGAAGCATGTTGGATATCAGTAACCAATGACTTTTTATTTTATTTTATATTTAAATATGTGACACGGTGGCTCAGTGGTTAGCACTGTGGCCTCACAGCAAGAAGGTCGCTGGTTCACATGTGCTATAGGTGAATTGAATAAACTAAATTGGCCATGTGTGTGAATGAGTGTGTACGGATGTTTCCCAGTATTGAGTTGCAGCTGAAAGGGCATCCACTGTCTAAAACATTCATTCATTTATCTTCTTTTCGGGTTAGTCCCTTTATTATATATCTGGGGTCGCCACAGCGAAATGAACCGCCAACTTATCCAGCATTTGTTGTATGCAGTGGATGCCCTCCCAGCTGCAACCCATCACTGGGAAACATCCATACACATCACACACATACACTGCGGACAATTTAGCTTACCCAATTCACCTGTCTTTAGACTGTGGGGGAAACATGCAAACTCAGAACTGCAAACTGAACCCGCCGAGGCTCAAACCAGCGAACTTCTTGCTGTGAGGTGATCATGCTACCCACTGCGCCACCGTGACGCCCTGTGCAAAGCATATGCTGGAATAGTTGGAATGAACGAATTAATAGTTGTTCTACTATCACTTGCATTTTATGTTTAAATTGTTGTCCTTATGGGTGACACGGGGGCTCAGTGGCCTCACAGCCAACACAATCTCACGGCAATTCGTAACTTTTTTATTTAGTGGCTAATTCGTACGAATTTGTATGATCAAATTCATACAATTTAGTACGATTTGCTCATCCCCCAATGTAGGTTGGGGTTAGGGGTGGGGTTAGGTGCCACGCCTCATTTTTAAAATCGTACAATTTCGTATGACTGAACTTGTACGAATTCTTTCGAATTAGCCACTAAACTAGCAAAACGTAAAATACTTACGCTTTCTCGTGAGATCAGGCTGTCACAGCAAGAAGGTTACTTGTTCACATGCGCTATAGGTGAATTGAATAAACTAAATTGGCCATAGAGTATGAGTTTGTGTGTGAATGAATGTGTATGGATGTTTCCCAGTACTGAGTTGCAGCTGAAAGGGCATCCACTGTCTAAAACATTCATTCATTTATCTTCTTTTCGGGTTAGTCCCTTTATTATATATCTGGGATCGCCACAGCGAAATGAACCGCCAACTTATCCAGCATTTGTTGTATGCAGTTGATGCCCTCCCAGCTGCAACCCATCACTGGGAAACCTCCATACACATCACACACATAAACTACGGACAATTTAGCATACCCAATTCACCTATACCACATGTCTTTGGACTGTGGGGGAAACATGCAAACTCAGAAATGCCAACTGACCCAGTCGAGGCTCAAACCAGCGAACTTCTTGCTGTGAGGTGATCATGCTACCCACTGCGCCACCGTGACGCCCTGTGTGAAGCATATGCTGGAATAGTTGGAATGAACGAATTAATACTTGTTCTACTATCACTTGCATTTTATGTTTAAATGATTGTCCTCATGGGTGACACGGTGGCTCAGTGGCCTCACAGCCAACACAATCTCATGGCAATTCGTAACTTTTTGATTTAGTGGCTAATTCGAATTATCTAATTCGTACAATTTAGTACGATTTGCTCATCCCCCAATGTAGGTTGGGGTTAGGAGTGGGGTTAGGTGCCACGCCTCATTTTTAAAATCGTACAATTTCGTATGACTGAACTTGTACGAATTCGTACGAATTAGCCACTAAACTAGCAAAACGTAAAATACTTACGCTTTCTCGTGAGATCAGGCTGTCACAGCAAGAAGGTTACTTGTTCACATGTGCTATAGGTGAATTGAATAAACTAAATTGGCCATAGTGTATGAGTTTGTGTGTGAATGTGAGTGTGTATGGATGTTTCCCAGTACTGGGTTGCACTTGGAAGGGCATCCACTGTGTTAAACATATGCTGGAACAGTTAGCGGTTCATTCCGCTGTGGTTCCTGATCCATAAAGGGACTAAGCCGAATGAAAATGAATGAATGATTGTACTTCTATGGAGATTAACGGCTGTTCGAAATGTCTTCAGTTGTGTTCAGCAGAAATAAATCAACTCAAAGTTTTGAAACCATAACCGAGTCTATTTTTATTTTCAGGTGAACTATCGCTTTAAAAGACGACACATGCTGTGATAAAAAGAGCCCATTTCCAATGTGATTTCGCATGTACCTGATTTTGAAAGCTGTTTGGGCCTCTGATGCAGACCGACAGCAGAGAACTCTGCGAGAGAAAACCGAAGGCGGGTCGTGAGAAAGTGACACGTTTGTTTGAAACTCTTCCTCTGTTTTCTCACTACGACCACAAAGAAGGAGTAATGCAAAGCAAGATATTCTGCGAGCCAAATAAACCAAAGAGTCCAGATGAGATGTGTTTTTAAACACAATATTTAGAAACAACAGTAATAATCACACAGACAATAATTATTACAATCCAATTACTACTAAAAAGTGAAAAGAACACTGTAAAAATGTTTAAATATATATTATATATTCCTTAATTTAAAATAAAACTTTCATTTAAGATTTACAGTGCAATTAGATCCCCTTCTTTAGTAAGTCTCTCATACAATATACCTACAACCCCAAGTCAGAAAAGGTTGGGACATTATGAAAAACACAAATAACAAGGAAAGTAGTGATTTGTAAATGTACTTTCACTTGTTTTTCATTGCAGACAATATGAACAGAATATTTCATGTTTAGTCTGGTCAACTTCTGTTAATTTGTAAAGCTACATCCTTTCCTGTCCTTCACACATTCAAAAATAAGGTTGTGACAGGAGCAGTTTAGGGCAGTAATCAGGTAAACTGGTGAAATAATGATGTGAGACAGGTGATGCCAACAGGTGATGGTAATTATAATTTGGCACAAAATCAGCATATAAGTAAGGTCCCTTAGGAGCAAAGATGGGCCGAGGATCGCTAGTTTGCCAACAAATACAAGAGAAAATGATTGAAATGTTTAAAAACTAAGAAAGAGAGGAAGACGTTTGAATATCCCTACTAAAAAATCCAGCTTATACCAGCCTAGGCTGGTTGGCTGGTTTTAGCTGGTCGATCAGGCTGGTTTTAGAGGTGTTTTGGCCACTTACAGGCTGGTTTCCAGCCATTTCCAGCCTGGTCTTAGCTGGTCAGACTGGGAGATAACCAGCTAAAACCAGCTTTGTCCAGCTTAAACCAGGCTGGTCAAGCTGGTTTTAGCTGGATTTATCTGGTCATTTTCCAGCCTGACCAGCTAAGACCAGGCTGGAAATGGCTGGAAACCAGCCTGGAAGTGGCCAAAACCCCTCTAAAACCAGCCTGGTCGACCAGCTAAAACCAGCCAACCAGCTTAGGCTGGATTAAGCTGGATTTTTCAGTAGGGATTTCACCTTCAACAGTGCAGAACATCATTAAAAGATTCAAGGAATCTGGAGGAATTTCAGTGTGTAAAGGACAAGAGCGCAAGCCTGAGCTGAACAACTGTGATCTCCGATCCTTCAGGCGGCGCTGCATCAAGAATCCTCATTCATCTATGAGCCATATAACCACATGGGCTCAGGACTACTGCAGCAAACTATTGTCAAGTGCCACAATATATAGTTACATCCACAAATGCCAGTTAAAACTGTAATGTGCCAAAAGGAAGCCCTATGTTAACAGTGTCCAGAAGCCCCGTCGACTTCTCTGGGCGCAGAAGCATCAGGGATGAACCATCACACAGTGGAAATGTGTACCGTGGTCAGATAAATCAATCTTTCAGGTATTTTTGGGGAGAAATGGATGCTGTGTGCTCTGGACCAAAGAAGAAAAGGATCATCCAGACTGTTTCCAGTAACAAGTCTAAAAGCCAGGCTCTGTCATGGTATGGGGTTGTGTCGGTGTCCTGGCAAAGGCGACTTGCACTTCTGTGATGCATCATTAATGCTGCCTTCTTTTCTAGGGACGCCCATGCATATTTCAACAAGACAATGCTAAAGCACACATCCTGGCTGCGGAGAAAGAGGATACAGGTACTTGACTGGCCAGCCTGCAGTCCCGACCTGTCTCCAATAGAGAATGTGTGGTGCATTTTGAAGTGTAAAGTGCAACACAGAAGACCCCGTACTGTTGCCCACCTTAAGACTTGTTTGCAGGGAGAATGGGACACAATTACACCTGAAACACTTCATCACTTGCTGTCTTCAGCCCCTAAACGTGCTGTGAAAAGAAATGGCAATATTACACAGTGGTAAATGCTTTACAGATACAACTTTTTTTTAAATGTGTTCCAAACAAAACAATAAAAATTATGAGGAACACATTAAGGAATGCTTGTTGTACTGTCTGCAATGAAATACAAGTCAAAGTAAATTCAGTTTTTTATTTGCATTTTTTAGACTGTCCCAACTTTTTCTGATTTGGGGTTGGCAAAGGCTGAGATATTTTAAGATCATTCAGCGCATGTTTCATTCAGCTGAAACTACTAGACTTACATTTCAGTCTGGGACTAAAGCTTAAAGGGCCATGAAACCCCCTCGTTTCAGCAAAGTGTTTTCACACCTCTACTAAAAGTCAGAAAAGTGGGCGTGTCCAGCTCTGTTTAGGGGGGAGTGTCGGAAGAGCAAAAGAGGGATGGTGTGGGAGTGTCGATTTGGGCGCGCGCTGAGTTTCAAAGTCAAAACACACACAGGGGAGAAAGTGACTGTGTTTACATGGACATCTGTAGTCGAATTATTTGCCAAATTATTAAATGGTGGACTTTAACTGCAGTTTGGCTCTTTCATTCAGGGAATTCATTCGTGCCCCTTAACGACAAAGGAGATATTTGATTCGAGGATCTGCTCTAAGCGTGTATTTTTCATGCAATGTTTGATACCGCACGGCGAATGAGAGAAAAAAACCCTCCGCATTTCCCGGAAACTTAGATGCACACGGCAGGTAGTGTCAGAAAGCCGCGTGTGTAATTCCGGTCACTAAATGCGGTGAAAATCCTACACGAGGTTAAAGTTTGGTTGTGGTGTTAACATGTTTACACTCGGTGCAATAGTTAACTTAGTTCGATACGAACAAACTGAATAAACAAAGAGCACTGGTCGCTCACTTACCAAATCTGTAGAGACAGGACAATCACCAGCAACTAGAGCCGCGTCTTTATTAAGAGGAGACTACAAGCGAATCCGGATCTCAGCGTTTGCAGATGAGAACAGCTCTCAGGTAAACAATAATCCTCCTTAGACACGTAAGTTATTGTTGTCGAGCGTCGCGTACACTGTTAATCCACACGTGACTCTGAGCTCTCACAGAGAGAAAATGAAAACGAAACTTAACTGCAGCAAACTATAAAAGCAACACTTCACGCTTGTTTTGCCTATACAACGTGGCGTCTCTGTCGTCTAAACACTGTGACAGTACTGAATATTAATGAAGTTGCTCATTAGAGCGCGCTGATTGGTTTGAACCAAGCCTTACTCATGCATTAATGCATCACACTGTAAGACGTAATAAGACACACTCTGGCACAGACGCCCAGTCTGCACGCTGGAATACACGCTATTATCTCATGACCGTGACGCAGCTTCAAAAACTCGTTTCAAACAGGAAGTACGAATTTGCTTGAAATAACGCAAAAACAACCAATTTACACTTTTTAGTGAAATATAGGTGTCCTAATAGTGTTTATAGCAGTGTGGGACACATATACGACTGTCAACAGCTCAAAACATGTGTTTTGTGACCCTTTAAACTTAGTATAGCAATAATAATAATAATAATAACAATAATTTATAATAATAATAATAATGTATTATTTAATAAACATAATAATTATTAATAAGACACAAGGATGTATACAAAAAAAAATGTAAAAAATAAAAACACAAATTAATAATAATAGATCTAAAAACTTTATAAAAGTCAAATAAAATCAAATAAATCTGCATCTGTGCACTACTGGCTTACTTTAACAACTGCCACCAAGCAAAGCAAGAAAAGCGCGCTTTACTTTGGAGGAACAGCTCAGACCACAGAGACACGTGGGCAGGCGAGTGACAGGATAGGGGAAATAATTCATTATGACTATTTAAATAAAGACACAGAACTCTCATATTGCCACACTTATCATACTTTTACTTTCGTTTTCAGCTGTGCGTTTGAGGGAAATAATACACTTTAAGAAATGCTAGGTTATTTAAACCCAAGTTGGACTAACCCATTGGGCTAAAATGTGCCCTATTCATTTAATTAAAACGAATTAACCTAGCAGATGGGTTAGTTTCCTATTAGTCCCCCAGAATTGGGTTGAAATAAATGCATTTTTTTCACTGTAGAGTATATCAACTATACTGCTGTTTTGCGGTGAATGTAGCTTCATGATAGCAGTTTTTATATTTTCTCCTACTATAATATTATTACCAAACTATTTTATTGTGCATGTTCTCATTATATACCGTCGTTAAAGAGAGCTTTAAAAACGCACGTTTACAAATAGGACATTTGTGACAAATGCGCAGCGTATTGTGCAGACGTGTGTATAAAAGCACATAAATGAAATCAAACACATGTAAAGTAAGCTATGCAGTGATGTTTTGTTCTTTCCTGACCCGCACAGCTGGCGAATCTCTCTCAGATGAAGCAGAAACGCGCCGCAAAGAAAGCCTCATCTATCAGGATTCAGGCGTCGCGATCAGATCTCTGGTTCTCCAGAGCGGCGCTCTGCGGTCTGCCAGCCCAGGCGCAGTGCACCTGCAGCGGGGTGGGCTTGCGGCTGCAGGCGCTGGAGCTCCGGGGGGAGACGGAGGGACGGGGGGCTTGGCTCGGCGCATTGATCTTTGCCTTTTTTTTTTTTGGCTTCGCGTCTTTCTAGGAACTCGAAACAATGCAATGCTTTCTTGAAAGTGGTTTGGTAGGAAAAAGTGTGTGCATGTGAAAGAAAGGAAGAAAAGTGAGGTGAAGGAAGATCTTAATGCTGTTTGATATGAAGTCTGAATTACATTTTAGTTGAGGACATGAAAAGACAAGACAAAACAATTTAAAGTGAGGCGAAAGAAGATCTTTATGCTGTTTTATATCGTTTGAAGGACATTTTAGATCAGTATAGGACAAACAAAAACTGCAAAGTGAGGTGAAGGAACACCTTCATGCAGTTTTAATGAAGTTTGAACTACATTTTAGCTCAGAATAGAAAACAACGACAAAAACAATGTAAAGTACAGTGAAGGAGCATCTTTATGCAGTTTGATATAGTTTGAATTTCACTTTAGCTTATAATATTCAATAAAGTGTGTTTGAACAGATTTACAAGACAAAAAATTTAGATTTCGTCATTGCACATTTCTAACAACACAACAATAACTCAAAAAAGGATAATTTGATTATGTAAAATTAAGCAAATGATTAAAAGTATAAAATACACTCTAGAAAAGTGTTGTTATTTCAACACAAAAGAGAAAAATGTGGACAAAACCAACAGTTTGCTTTATTTGTATTACATTTATATATTAACCCCACTGGCTGATTTTGGTCAAATTTAGTTTTTAATTATTGTGTTAATTCTAAGGAAGAAGAAGAAACAATGCTAATTGAGGTGAAGTAACATCTATATGCTGTTTTAATATGAAGCTGAACTGCATTTTAGCTCATATCGAACAAAAAAAAAAAACATTAAAAACAAAATAAAGTGAGGTGAATGATCATCTTTATGCTGTCTGACATCATTTAAAGGACATTTCAGCTCAGAATATTCTACAAAAACAGATTTAAAAAGAGCAAAAATCAGGATTTATTCATTGCACATGAAGGTGACTCAAATATTTTATTATTATTAATAATAAAATTATTAATTATTATTATTATTATTATAAATATCCTTATTATTAAGCAAATTAAGATAGAATACACTCAAAAAAGTGGTGTTATTTCAACACAAAAGAGTAAATCATGGTTAAAACCAACCATTTTAATTTATATTGAATGTATAGCCCATCTTAACCCCAATGTTGGTTTGTCCATATTTTATTCTTTAATTATTGTGTTAATTATAAGTGTCTGCAAATGAAACAAAGTGAGGCGAATGAACATCTTTATGCTGTTTGACATCATTTAAAGGACATTTTACCTCAGAGTATTCTACAAACACAGATTTAAAGTGCAAAAATGACAATTTTTTCATTGCACATGAAGGAGACTCAAATTTTGGATTTGATTATTTAAAATTAAGCAAAATAATCAAAAATACACCAACAAAAAGTGGTGTTATTCCAACACAAAAGAGTAAAATATGGACAAAAGCAACTGCTTGTTTATTAAATGAATAGCCCATCTTAACCACTGGTCAGTTGGTTTTGTCTATATTTATCCCCCATTTTTGGAGGTTGAAATAACCCAACATTTTTAGAGTGTAGATTTTGAATAAATAATAATGTTTAAATATGATATAAATTTTTCACAACCTTTGAACATAGACCATTATACTTTATTTACCCATACTCCATTAACTTTAGGCATTTCCTAAAATCATAATTGCTAAATCCTCTGATTTCAAATATATTTTTAAATAAATGCAAATTATATACATTATCATGATCATATCTATATATTCCCAGTTTTCCCATTATATTTATTGTTTTTCTTTTTTTTTAAATAGATCAACGTAATTTTTTATTGCTTATTTTGTTGGAAGCACTAATCTTCAATCCTAACACCATTTGTCAAACGGCTATTAAAATTGTAACATTCCTTCACTCATTTTTCTTTGGCCTAATCTCATTATTCATCAGAGGTCACCACAGCGGAATGAACCACCAACTATTCCAGCATAGTGTTTTGCACAGCGGATGCCCTTCCAGCTGCAACCCAGTACTGGGAAACACCCAAACACACTCATTCACAAACACACAGGCACGGCCAATTAAGTTCATTCAATTCCCCTATAGCGCATGTGTACTGTGGGGGAAACCGGAGCACCCGGAGGAAACCCATGCCAACACGGGGAGAACATGCAAACTCCACACAGAGATGACAAGTGACCCAGTCGAGACCTGGTCTAGCAATCTTCTTGCTGTGAGGACACACTGAGCCACCGTGTTGCCCTTTAATGATTCAATTTAATAAAATTATACAATTTATTAAATGATAAAATGTAAGATTGTTAATAATAACACAACATTACGACTGCTAAACTGATAAAATACAAGTAATAAATAAATGATATTAAGTTCAGATTATGCAGTGAACAATGCTGACGAGGAAAGCAAGAACAACAACAAATAAAGAAACGACTTTAAAATTAAATAGATGAATTTGTACTTGATGTCATGTGACACACAAAAACCACAATATTTCTGTCCCTCGGCATGCTGGGTAATCTCCCCTCGTACACAGGCTGAAATCAGAAAGCAAAGCAGATGCCAAATCACGCAGTGTCAGTGTGTGTGTGTGTGTGCGGTCTCACAAACAGCAGTGTTTCTCACAGCTCTTCATAAACTCTTTCATGACTCATTCTTCATCCAGAGCAGCTCAGAGACACTGATGATGATGATGATGATCTAATGAAGGCCTGAGACTCAGATCATCAACAAACACAGGTTAGTGCTCAACTTTCACACGCTTCTCCTATAAATGAAACGGTCACGTCCAGCACAACTAGAATTGACACAGTTTTTAGAGTCTTTTTCTGCTTCACTTTTTGTGTGTGTTTAGTTCAGAATTGACCACACATTTCTACATGACATGATTAAATATATACATGTCAAAATGAATGAACTGTTTCTACATTTAACTGCTCTCTGTATAAGACTCTAATAAGTTGAAGCTGTCCAGTGGTTCTTGAAATAAAAATAATTATAATTATAATTAACAATTGTTAGATTTTAGATTAGTTTTGTGTGTATTTTAAATACAAAAACTGTGTATAAAATACAAAAACTGAAAGAATAATACTATGGGTTTTTCAAAAAAACAGTTATTTTAGGCGATATATATATATATATATATATATATATATATATATATATATATATATATATATATATATAGTTAAAGTCAGAATTTTTAGCCTCCCTGAATTATTAGACCGTTTGTTTATTTTTTCCCTAATTTATGTTTAACAAAGAGCAGATTTTTTCAACACATTTCAAATCATAATAGTTTTAATAACTCATCTCGAATAACTGATTTATTTTATCTTTGCCATGATGACAGTAAATAATATTTGACTGGATATTCTTCAAGACACTTCTATACAGCTTAAAGTGACATTTAAAGGCTTAACTAGGTTAATTAGGTTAACTAGGCAGGTTAGGGTAATTAGGCAAGTTATTGTATAACAATGGTTTGTTCTGTAAATTATCAAGAAAAAAAATTGCTTAAAGGGGCTGATAATTTTGTCCCTAAAATGGTGTTTAAAAAATTAAAAACTGCTTTTATTCTAGCTGAAATAAAACAAATAAGACTTTCTCCAGAAGAAAAAATATTATCAGACATACTGTGAAAATTTCCTGAATCTGTTAAACATCATTTGGAAAATATTTGAAAAAGAAGAAAAAAAATTGAAGGGGGCTAATAATTCTGACTTCAACTGTATATATATATATATATATATATATATATATATATATATATATATATATATATATAGTTGAAATCAGAATTATTAGCCGCCCTTTGATTTATTTATTTAATTTTTTTGTTTGTTTTTTAAATATTTCCTAAATGATGTTTAACAGAGCAAGGAAATTTTCACAGTATGTCTGATAATATTTTTTCTTCTGGAGAAAGTCTTATTTGTTTTATATCGACTTGAATAAAAGCAGTTTTTAATTTTTTAAACACCATTTTATGACAGATTTATTAGCCCCTTTAAGCTCTATATTTTCCAGATTTTTTTCAGAGTCTACAGAACAAACCACTGTTATACAATAACTTGCCTAATTACCCTAACCTGCCTAGTTAACCTAGTGAAGCCTTTAAATGTGACTTTAAGCTGTATAGAAGTGTCTTGAAAAATATCCAGTCAAATATTATTTGCTGTCATCATGGCAAAGATAAAATAAATCAGTTATTAGAAATGAGTTATTAAAACTATTATGTTTAGAAATGTGTCGAAATAAATCAGCTCTCTGTTAAACAGAAATTGGGAAAAAAAAATAAACAGGGGGGCTAAAAATTAAGACTTCAACTGTATACACACATTATATACTAAATATGGCAAATATAGCATTGTTTTTATATAGATATACATTATTTAGATAGATATTTTTCTATAGATTTTGCGAGAACCTGATTCAGATTTATAGCATTTTCCTAAAGTATGTCCCTAAATTATTTTATGATTAAATATATTGAGAATAAATGTACATTATATCATAGCTGACTGAATTTTTAATGTTATGAATAAGTTAACTGAACATATTTACACACTCAGAAACAAAAAATCTCTCAATACTAGGCCATACATTTTTGCTTCTAAAAGGTCCTTAAATGTTCAAATTAACACCAAAAAAAAGAAATGTGTAACTCATAGTACTTTAAAGGTACAAAAGTGAACCTTAAAGGGCCATGACACCCCCCATTTTCGATTCTGGTCTACCTTTTGAAATTTTTCAACATTTTTTCACGCATCATAATGGGGGTGGAGCTCCGCGAGCACAGGGCAAGAGTGGGCGTGGCCAGCAGGGGAGAAGGAGGGGAGCGAACAACTGTTGTCAGTTAGCTCACAAAATGAGACACAAACCGTGAGACGCATGATTTTATAGTTTACAACAGCATCGCGGGGAAAACCATGAAACATGAAGATATTTTGAAGAATGTTGGAAACCAGTAACCATTCACTTCCATAGAAGTAAAAACAAATACAATGGAAGTCAATGGTTAGCAGTTTCCAACACTCCTCAAAATATGTTCTTTTGTGTTCAACAGAAGAAACTCATAAGGGAAAAACAAATACAGTGGAAGTCAAAGGTTACATGTTTTCCAACATTTTTCAAAATATCTTCTTTTGTGTTTAACAGAAGAAACCTAAAAGAAGAAAATTCTAAACTTTTAAACATTTTCTGAGTGTGTACCATGAATTGCTAAGAAAAAAAAATGCATTCATGTTTAATTTTATCAGGTCGTTTATCACTATTTAATCCTTAAGAGACATTAACTTGATGTGAAAATACTTATTTTTTTATTTTGAGAGAAATTTAACAAGATGAAAGAATTATTTCACGTCCTGTCATCATTTACCGATGAAAGCAAACTTTCATTCATTCATTCATTTTCTTTTCGGCTTAGTCTCTTTATTAATCTGGGGTCGCCACAGCGGAATGAACCGCCAACTCATCCAGCATATATTTTACGCAGTGGATGCCCTTCCAGCTGCAACCCATCACTCATTCACCCACTCATTCACACACATACTAAACGGTTAATGTAGCTTACCTATACAGCATGTCTTTGGACTCGTGGGGGAAACTGGAGCACACCCACGCCAACACGAGGAGAACATGCAAACTCCACACAGAAACGCCAACTGACCCAGTCGAGACTCGAACCAGCGACCTTCTTGCTGTGAGGTGGTTGTGCTACCCACTGCGCCACCGTGCTGCCTTGAAAGCAAATAAATGAAAGTAGATGGTTACCGGATTCCCAACATTCTTCAAAATAACTACTTTTGTGTTCAACAGAAGAAAGAAGCTCAAACTGATTAGTGAAAAGTAAAGGATGAGATGATGACAGAGTTTTATTTTTTGGGGCGCGACATAAGTCTTTAAACTAAAATTTCTCTGTAATTTTGCGCCACATGTTAATGCATTTAAGGACTAAACTAAAATTCTATGGAAGTCAATGGTTACCGGCTTACCAGCATTTTTCAAAGTATCTTTATTTGTGTTCAACAAAAGCAAGAAACTCATAAAGGCTTGAAATGAGTAAAGAGAGAGCAAATGATGGCTGAATTACTTTTTGGGGTGAACTAACCCTTTAATACTTATTTCAAAAATCTGAAACTGATAAGATATTGTATGAATCAATAGTCAAAGGTCAGAGATGTCAATATTATAAAGTCAGATTTGAGTGTTTAGATCTTGTGAGCTGTAGAAGTGTATTCCAGAGTTCTTCAGTCAGAATCTGTGTTGATCTGCAGGTGAGGAGCTGCAGGTGTGGAGCTCCTGCAAACCTCAGATTGGGTTTAACTGAATTCAGGCTCCAGCTGCAGCTCAATCCTCAACCGCACACTCAAAACTGACAAATCTGCTGCTGGATTCACTGAGCACGCTTAAAGGGACAGTTCACTAAAAAATAAAGCTCAGTCACTTGTTCCAAACCTGTTTGAGTTTCTTTCTTCTGCTAAACACACGAAGGCCATTGACTTCCATAGTGATTTTTATTTCTACTGTGGATGTCGATAGCTGTGCTTCCATTTAAAGGAACAAATTAAATGTTTTTTTTTTTTTATTCTATAAAGGTTTGATGACATTACTTACAAATTACAAAATATATAGCAATTTACAGCTTTGTTTATATATATATATATATATATATATATATATATATATATATATATATATATATATATATATATACTTAAATACACACACACACACACATATATATATATATATATATATATATATATACTCACACACACACACACACACACACGCACACACATGTATGTATATTTATATACATATATACATATACACATGTATGTATGTATGTATGTATGTATGTATGTATGTATATATGTATATATATATATATATATATATATATATATATATATATATATATATATATATATATATATATATATATATATATATATATATATATATATATATATATGAGCAATATCACACGAGTTGCAGTGAGATATGGTTGTATATCGGCACTGGTGGGAGGCGTGCGATGGCACGAGGCCGCAAGCCGAGTGCCTTAGTGCCCCCACTAGTGACGATATACAGCCATATCGCACTGCTACGAGTGTAATATTGCGTTTATACAACAGTTTGACGGCAAAATTGTGTATATAAAAACAAAATCAAACATGAAGAATCTCAAAAACCCTTTTTTTATGAGGAACTACTTTCTTTCGCCTTGGATTCAAATCATAAGCTGATAGTTAAACAGCTGAGCAAGCATCTTTTATACTTTAGATTTGTAGTGTCTGCTGGCTGTATGTGGGTGGAGTAATACACAAAGGGTAAAGAGGCTGTAGGAGTTCTAATATTGCAGAATATCGCACGGCTATCAGCCAATCAGATTTGAGAACCAGAAAGAACTGTTGTATAAATATATAAATATATACACTCTAGGGTGGGCCATTTATATGGATACACCTTAATAAAATGGGAATGGTTGGTGATAGTAGTGTCCTGTTTGTGGCACATTAGTATATGTGAGGGGGCAAACTTTTCAAGATGGGTGGTGACCATGGTGGCTATTTTGAAGTAGGCCATCTTGGATCCAATTTTTTTTTTTTTTCAAGAGGAAGAGGGTCATGTGACACATCAAACTTATTGGGAATTTCACAAGAAAAACAATGGTGTGCTCGGTTTTAACGTAACTCTATTCTTTCATGGGTAAGTTTCTTACCACTTATAAAATGTGTTATAAGTTTCTGTATGGGCAGGCCAGTCAAGTACCTTTATCCTCTTCCTCCGCAGCCAGGCCAGGTTTTGCAGTGTCTTGTTGAAATATGCCTGGGCGTCCCTGGAAAAGAAGGCAGCAGATTGTGCTGCATGTACTTTTCAGCATTAATGATGCATCACAGAAGAGCAAGTTACTTTTGCGAAGGGCACTGACACAACCCCATACCATGACAGAGCCTGGCTTTTGGACTTGTTGCTGGAAACAGTCTGGATGATCCTTTTCTTCTTTGATCCAGAGCACACGGCATTCATTTCTCCCCACAATATTCATTTCTCCCCCCAAAAATACCAGAAATACTGATTCATCTGACCCCGGTACATGTTTTCTCGGTGTGATGGTCCGTCACAGATGCCCCCACCAAAGTTGACTGCACTTCTGGACACTGTTAACATAGGGCTTCCTTTTGGCACAGTAGTTTTAACTAGCGTTTGTGATGCAACTACGTATTGCGGTACTTGTCAAAGTTTTTTAAAAACAATTTACTCGATTACTAGCCCTAAATTGCTCCTGTCCCAACCTTTTTTGGAATGTGTTGCTGGTCTGAATGACAAGAAAGGATGTAGATTTACAAATGAAATGAAGTTGACAGAATTTAATATTTTGTGTTCACATTGTTTGCAATGAAAATCAAAGTAAATTCGAAAATCATTGCCTTCTTTTTTATTTACGTTTTCCTTACTGTCCCAACTTTTTCTGACTTGGGGTTGTAAAACATTGGCGTTGTCTAGTCTAGAAAAAAGTATGTAAACGTACTAAAGGATGACAAGTTTTTGGTTATTTGATGCAAAACAGCACAGCATTTTTAATTAAGTACTAAGTAAGGTAAATTTGAGATATAAGGGTAAATTGGGCCATAAGTAGTTTACAGAATAAAACCAAAATTGTCGTACTGAAATAAATAACTACATAGTTATAATTATAAACAGCTATATGTTCTTATATACTGCTCTGTTCCTAATACTTTAGTTTCTCTAGTATTTCTAGCATCCAGCATTTTTAGTTGTAGCCAACTAAGCCTATAATATTTCCCCATATTATGAACTCAACAGCATATGTGCAGTACACGCCGCTGACTGAACTCTGGTTATTATGAATATGTGGTCAATTATACCTTCGGGGATTTTTCGTTTTGTTTTTCAGATTGTAATCTCACTTGTTGTGTCGCGGTATTTGCTTCCTGTGAATAATAAATGCCAAGATCGTTTTTGGTGAAGAGTAAGAGGGCGGGGCATCACTCTGCTAGCCCTGCCCACTCCGTACATTATCATCATCATGAGGACGGTCAGGAGCCGCTGCCTGGTTCATCCGCTGAGAATACCAGCGGAAATGAAGAGCAAAGCACTGCAGGTACAGCAACTGGAGGACAGAAAATAATGAAAGTGTGTTATTCTGAGATTTTAAAGACACTCATACAGAAATTGCATTAACCGTTAGCCTACTAGCGACAGGAGAACTTCACAACAAAACTCCTATTTACCTGTGAGCTGAATGTGAGTCTATGAAATATAAACCATATGAATAAATAGTAGCGGCACAATATTGGGTAAAAAGCGATATACATATATATATTTTTGGAACATATATTGTGATAAACTGTAGGTTTTACAAGATTTTTTATATAAATTTAAATAATATAAATTTAATATGTAGATTTTTAATAGCTCTGTTCGGTAAGAATTTGTTAATTTAGATTGATTGGGTTATCCCGGAGGAGATTGAATCATTCATTCATTCATTTTCTTTTCGGCTTAGTCCCTTTATTACTAAGGGGTCACCACAGCAGAATGAACCGATAACTTATCCAGCATGTTTTACCAGCCTGATCTCACGAAGAAACTGAAGTATTTTACGTTTTGTCAGTTAAGGGGCTAATTCGAAAGAATTCGTATGAGTTCAGTCGTACGAAAATGAACGATTTTAAAAAGGAGGCGTGGCACCTAACCCCGCCCCTAACCCGAACCGTCATTGGGTGATGAGCAAATCGTAATGAATTGTACGAATTAGCCACTAAATCAAAAAGTTAAGAATTGCCGTAAAATTGAGTTGGTTTTACACGGCGGATGCCCTTCTAGCTGCAACCCAACACTGGAAAACACCCATACACTCATTCAAAAGGGTCGCCACAGCGGAATGAACCGCCAACTTATCCAGCATGTTTTACCAGCCTGATCTCACGAGGAAACTAAAGTATTTTACGTTATGTCAGTTTAGTGTCTAATTTGTATGAGTTCAGTCCTATCAAAATGTACGATTTTAAAAAGGAGGCGTGGCACCTAACCCCACCCCTAACCTCAACCGTCATTGGGTGATGAACAAATCATACTGAATTTTACGAATTAGCCACTAAATCAAAAAGTTACAAATCCCCGTGAGATTGCGTTGGATTTACACAGCGGATGCCCTTCTAGCTGCAACCCAACACTGGAAAACACCCATACACTCATTTAAAAGGGTTGCCACAGCGGAATGAACCGGCAACTTATCCTGCATGTTTTACCAGCCTGATCTCACGGAGAAACTAAAGTATTTTACGTTTTGTCAGTTTAGTTTTAATTCATACGAGTTCAGTCCTACCAAAATGTACAATTTTTAAAAAGGAGGCGTGGCACCTAACCCCACCCCTAACTGCCATTGGGTGATGAACAAATCGTACTGAATTGTACGAATTAGCCACTGAATCAAAAAGTTTAGAATTGCTGTGAGATTGCATCGGTTTTTACAGCGGATGCCCTTCTAGCTACAACCCAACACTGGAAAACACCCATACACTCATTCAAAAGGGTCGCCACAGCGGAATGAACCACCAACTTATCCAGCATGTTTTACCAGCCTGATCTCACGAGGAAACTAAAGTATTTCAATTTTGTCAGTTTAGTGGCTAATTCGTACGAGGTCAGTCCTATAAAAATATACGATTTTAAAAAGAAGGCGTGGCACCTAACCCCACCCCTAACCCCAACCGTCATTGGGTGATGAACAAATTGTACTGAATTGTATGAATTAGATCATATGAATTCATACGAATTAGCCACTAAATCAAAAAGTTATGAATTGCCGTGAGATTGCGTTGGTTTTACATAGTGGATGCCCTTCTAGCTGCAACCCAACACTGGGAAACACCCATGCACTCATTTACACACACACACTCTCTACAGTCAATTTAGCTTGTTCAATTCCCCTATAGCGCATGTGTTTGGACTGTGGGGGAAACTGGAGCACCCGGAGGAAACGGGGAGAACATGCAAACTCCACACAGAAATGCCCACTGACCCAGTGACCTGCTTGCTGTGAGGCGATCGTGTCCCCTACTGCGCTGCATGATGCCCTTGACGACATTACTTTATTCTATTTGATCACATCATGATTATAGCATGCTGATTGAGAGACACACAGGACACATTTACATCTGTTGTGTGTGTGTGTGTGTGTGTGTGTGTGTGTTTGCAGTGAATCAGTGTGTTTCTCCGCTGTCTGGCCTGTCGCCTGCTGAAGTAGACAGACAGAGCGATATGGAGCGTCTGATTCAGGCTGTGCTCTGTCACCATCCGCTCTCCAGCGTCCAGACGCCGATCTGCGAGTGCCCCATCTGCCAGAAGGTGAAGATGATCAAGCTTGGTTGCTAAAAGTGGCTAAATGATGTCATTGTGTGAAGTTTGGTATTGTGGTTTAGACCCTGCAAAAAGTGACTGGGGTAAAGCTGGTTTTATATTCGCACATTCAGGCTTTCTCCTTAATAATATCATTTCAGAAAGTGACTCAATGCAAATCCAACATAGCGAAATCACATTAGCAGACAATGACTATCAAAGCACAGCAGTGTTCATAGTCAGTTAAACAGAGCTGATGATGTTTTGAAGTCATAATTAAATGTGATTTCAGAATGAATATTGTATGTAATGTAATGTAATGTAATGTGTGTATTTATATAGTGCATTTATTGTGTATGGCCATACACCCAAAGCGCTTCACAATCATGAGGGGGTCTCTCCACACCACCACCAGTGTGCAGCATCCACTTGGATGATGCGACGGCAGCTACAGGACAACGGCGCCAGTGCGCTCACCACACACCAGCTATTGGTGGAGTGGAGAGACAGTCATAGAGCCAATTTTGTGGAAGGGGATGATTGGGAGGCCATGATCGTAAGGGCCGATAGGGGGACTTTGGCCAGGACACCGGGGTTACACCCCTGTTCTTTCACGAGAAGTGCCATGGGATTTTTAATGACCACAGAGAGTCAGAACCTCGGTTTAACGTCTCATCCGAAAGACTGCGCCCACTGACAGTTTAGTGTCCCCTTCACTTTTTACTGGGGCATTAGGACTCACACAGACCACAGGTTGAGCGCCCCCTGCTGGCCTCTTTAACACCACTTCCAACAGCAACCTAGTGTTCCCTAGTGGTCTCCCATCCAGGTACTGACCAGGCTCAGCCCTGCTTAGCTTCAGTGAGTAACCGGTCTTGGGCTGCAGGGTGACATGGCTGTGGCTTCACTGTGAATAATGACAAACCTGTGGTAAAAAAGTGGTAAACAATATGGGGACCGCTAAAATAAACAAACATGCGAATATAAACTCAACTATTCATTCATTTTCCTTCGCCTTAGTCCCTTATTTATAAGGTGTCACCACAGCAGAATGAACCACCAACTATTCCAGCATATGTTTTATACAGCAGCTGCCTTTTCAGCCGCAACCTTGTACTGGGAAACACCCAACTCTCTTTCACACACACACACACACTAGTTCTTCAATAACTTGTAATAATGATATGATTACTTCTGCAGCTCCTGTCGTCTGCTGTGGGTTTGGCGTCCCACCTCTGCAAGTCACATGTCAGCAGGCTTGCTCTCCCATTGGCTGGTTCTACGGGTCCCACACAGCAGCATTATGGGTACAGACCCACAGGAATGCTCAGGATGAGAGTGAGTACCGAACACCGGTGTTTACTACAGTACTGCACAGTGCACACTATTTAGTAATAGTAGTCAGGGACTGGCTCAATTATTAGCTACGCTGTAAAAAAAAAGTTAATTCACAGATGTGAATTGCATTATGGTATGTTGATCTCTGCTCTGCCCACTTCTGATGTTGAAGATTCAACTCTACAGCTTAACAAAGAGACTTTCACTGACATTTTAGGAGTTTGAAATAATAATATCATTCATTTATTTACTTTTTTTCAACTTAGTCTCTTTATTAATCTGGGGTCACCACAGCTGAATGAACTGCCAACTAATCCAGCATATGTTTTACACAACGGATGCCCTTCCAGCCGCAACCCAACACTGCTAAACACTCATACTTTCTCATTCACACACATACACTACAGATTTTATTTAATAAAATCAGCAAACAATGTAAATGAAATATAACAACAAGATGCAGCACTGCCAGAAACTTGTGTTATAGACTGATTTCACGCGGCCGCCATTTTTAAAAGCGAAATTGAGGCTGCGGTGGTAAGAAACCCGGAAGTATTTTGGATTTCATTAGGAGTTACATAGGAATGTTGTGTAACTGGCTGTATATCTTATCAGCGAAGATAAAGTGACACAATTTTATCATTTCTCCACCTTTCGGGTGACCCGAAGGTCCGTTCTGAATGAATGGTGAATATAATAAGGGATATCAGAGCTCATTTTCAGCTAAGTTAAGGGAAATGGCACTAGTTAGCTAACGTTTTCTTTCCCAAACACACGTTTTAGATGCCATTTATCAAACTCGAGTTAATAAACTGATTCTTTCACTATATTAGACTTGTCACGATACTGAATTAAAAGAAAGACTGGCAATTTCGCGCTAACATTTAAGGCAATGTTGATGGCTTTCTTGAAACAGCGCTGATTTGCCATTGTGTTCACGTGTTCAACAGAAATGATTGTGATTGGCCGAGAAGGTCATCAGTTCACCCACCGCTGTATACTGAGCACAAACACAGACGAGTCGAGTGATCTGCTTGATTACTCCACTGATCTTGACGGCTGCTTCGCGCTCCAGTCCGTGTATCTGTGTTAGCACTGGGTGAAGAGCGGTAAACTGAGCGCAAACCAAACACAAATACATGGAGACTGAAGCGCGAAGCCGTGAAGATCAGTCGAGTCATCCGCGCTCAGCGGCGCTTCCATGTTAGCGGGAAACAGCCGAGTTTAAAACTTCAGTACCGGGACAACACTATTACAGACAACACGAGGGTGTGCTGCAGAGGACTGCAGCGTTTTATCACTCACATAGGCTGAAGCAGGAAAGCGTCCTCACGGTGTTTAACTAGTGCCCTGAGCTGAAGCCTAGGAGGACACTTAAGCGCATCACTGAGATTGTGATCTTGTTTGATGCTAAATTGCTTTTAATTGTTTAAAATAAACTTATTGAATGATATTAAAGTGATGTTTACACCATTTCTGCATTTTGAAATCTCTGCAACAGCTGGAGGTTTATAGTACACGGCATGTTACTGCAATGTTTACAGTGCTGGTCCTATACTTCCGGGATTCTTCCCACCGCAGCCTCGCTTTGATTCTTCAAAATGGCGGCCACGTGAAATAAGCGTATTGTCGGCTAAGTGAAGTAACGGCTGTTTTTTAAAGTTACTTATAAGGTGCCTATGTAACAGAGGCCAGCTAATAGGTGCTGTGCAGGTAAACCTTACTCCTTTGACCTCTAAAGATGCTCTAGCGACAGACTCTAGAGGCCGTGGTCTTTAGCCTCCTTGCTAGAACAACCGACTCCCATGCGGAAGATCGCCGGTTTGATCCCAGCTCGGAGCAGGTTGGTTGGCATAAGACTGGCGGGGTTACACCTGATCCCATAATACTGCGTTCACACCAGACGCGGCACGCTCGTCAAGCGCAAGTGATTTACATGTTAAGTCAATGCAAACGCGCGAACAGACATCCTGTGGCGTGATACACACGAATGGCGTGGAGCGAATGACGCAAATTGCACGAATGGCGCGGTGCTTATAGCGTGATACGCGCAAGGCGAATTGAGCGTTTTGCGCGTGTGAAGCACTTAACGAGCGTTTCGCACGAATCTCTCGAGATCGAAAATCTGAACTTCAGCGGACATTCGCGCCACGTTAATTAATCAGAAGCTTGCTCTTGTGGGGACGTGATTGTGACGTAGAACCTGTTGATGGTGTCCCGGGGGAAATCCTCCAGGCGACACCGGCAACAAGTCATCAAACTGGGCTGGGCTCAGTCAGAAGCACCGCTGAAAGCCTCCATCATCCAGGTTCAGTTTCTGGAGGAGTTTATGAGCTCACAGAGCTGGATGCACCTCTGAAAGGATGCAGTGGACTCAGACACGACCCTAAACGTATCGACGCTGTTTTTCAGTCTCCATAAAGCACATAAACACTGTTATTTTCTTAATAAAATCCATGTTAGCCATTTAGATATGAAGCTAGAGTCACCGGGCAGACAGAAGCCCTGCCCATCACGCGAATCCGCGTCTGTTCTAAAGTGAATTTGACACGCGATTGAAACGGATTTGATGCGGGAATGAAGCGGGGGTTGACGCGCGAATGAATCGAGTAAACTCAAATGTTCACGCGCCGATTTACGCGCGAATAGCGCGATTTATATGCGCGTTCCACGTCTGGTGTAAACACAACATAACAGTGCCTGTGCCTCAATGCGCAGACTGTCCACCCTAAATTATTGAATATTACAAATGTTACATACCATTTAGATCAGAAAGGTTAATATGCACATTGAGGAATATCGATTGTTCACACGAGTCCTTCATAACGAAGATTCATTCACAAACGAATCGCTACCTTCGTTAGAATGAGAAGTGAAAGCAGGAGGGGGGGGGGGGGTTTCAGGACACAAATTAGCTCAAATATAACAGGGAGGGAGGATAATACATCTCCATGCACACAAACACAAGCTCTTTGTCGGCAATGCCCATGCGGTCACTCATTCATCGATGTAGAAAAGTGATGTCAAATAATAATTTTCCTAATTTAAAAAATATTTGCATAAAGACCACCGGGAAAACTCCCGACCAGAGATATATGTGTGTTAATCCATAGCTCTGGATGGCCGCAGTCCTCCACCGCAGCTTGGTCCCATATTCATTTCAAAGGAGCGCTACCCTGTACTAAAATGGCGGCTCTACTGACGCATATTCCTTCCAATAGACAACAATAGGGTAGGCGACATCTAATGTAAATATCTATGGGACCATACTGTATGTAGCATGCACTTGGACTACATCTCCCATTATGATTTGCACCTCACAGCTGAAACTGGCTATCAATCTGGACACTGGCATACACACAGCAGATCATTAACACTGATTATTTACACACCATCCCTGCTGAAAAATCCAGCTTAAACCAGCCTAGGCTGGTTGGCTGGTTTTAGCTGGTCGACCAGCCTGGTTTTAGAGGGGTTTTGGCCACTTCCAGGCTGGTTTCCAGCCATTTCCAGCCTGGTCTTAGCTGGTTAGGCTGGGAGATGACCAGCTAAATCCAGCTTGACCAGCCTAGCCAAGCTGGGAGTCCAGCCAAAACCAGCTATACCCAGCTTATCCAGGCTGGTCAAGCTGGTTTTAGCTGGATTTGGCTGGTCATTTTCCAGCTTGAGCAGCTAAGACCAGGCTGGAAATGGCTGGAAACCAGCTTGGAAAGGGCCAAAACCCCTCTAAAACCAGGCTGGTCAACCAGCTAAAACCAGCCAATCAGCCTAGGCTGGTTTAAGCGTTTTTTCAGCAGGGATATAAACACCACACTCAACTCACTCGGATTTTGTTTTGGTGTCGTAGCCTTTGTCTGTTTCTTTTGAGTCTTGATTCATGATTGTGTGGACTGTGTGTGTGTTTCAGGAGCGCAGTTTTGCCTGTAAGGTGTGCGGTAAGGTTTTTAAGAGGTCTTCAACTCTTTCCACACACCTGCTCATCCACTCGGACACGCGGCCGTTCCCCTGTCCATACTGCGGCAAGAGATTCCACCAGAAATCTGACATGAAGAAACACACCTTTATACACACAGGTGACACACACATATACATACACACATACACATAATCACATATACAGAAACATACACACATATACACAATACAATAATGTAAAAAAAAAGTGTGTGTGTGTGTGTGTGTGTGTGTGTGTTGCTGTTCTCCGGCAGGTGAGAAGCCGCACGTGTGTGTGGTGTGCGGTAAAGCGTTCAGTCAGAGCTCCAATCTGATCACACACAGCAGAAAACACAGCAACTACCAGCCGTTCAGCTGCTCACACTGCTCCCTGAGCTTCCAGAGGAGACTGGAGCTGCAGCGCCACCTGCAGGACACACACAGCTCGCTCTACCACTGCTCCTGACAGACGGAGAGAGATTTGGAAAAATAAACTCCCTTCAATATTTAAAGCACACATGAAATCAAAACTAAACATGATTTTGTTAGCTCACACTGCTAGTTTAGTGGTGAATAGTTTATCTGTGCATGTCATCAATAGTATGAAGCAGGCCCGGAGACCCAACCGCACGCTCAGACTTAATCGCTCAGACGGCTAGACCTGCACTTCCAGACCTTCACAGTGCCACCTGCTGTTTAAAAGATCGACTAACCTGCTTTCAGCTGCTTCTAAATTGTAATTTAAACTATTTTTCTACTATAAAATATTAGGCTATGATTGAATAGATTATTATATGAAATATTAAACATACTAGATTTTTGATTTAATGCAATAATTCTGTTGTATTTTTATTAATTGTATTTGTAAATATATATTGTTCAGTTGCTTCAATATTTTCAGACATTTGTTGTTGTTTTTTTATCATCAAGGATTTATCACTGTTTCGTGTTGAGTTGAGGGAATGAATATTATCTTCATATAAAATAAATTTCTTCACACACAATTATAGTACTCTAAGTAATTTCTCACAACAAACTTTATTTTTGTGTACTTTTTCATGAGGTCCTACAAGTCAAGTTGTAAACAATGTATGGAAAAATGGTGAAAAATAATAATTGGAGTAATAATTATTTTTTTATGTAGAAAATAACATCAAATTAAATAAATGCTTTACATTCTTATTGGGAAGATTTTTCATTTCTAGAGCAAAAAAAAAAAAACTGGAGATATCTGCAGTCTTTGGCACACTGTATTAGTGTTGGCAGAGACCCACTTTTAATTAAAAAAATTAGTTTTGATTTCACCTAATAGAGCTCATATTGTAAATTCTATGCAAATTTAATTGACATTTTGATTTCCAAAAAACGTGTTTGTAATCATAACAGAACTTATAAATAATTGGTAAACTGTTATTGTATTACTGTTATTGTCTTTGGTAGTTCTTTCAGATAGATAATACAGTAATATGTACAGTAGACCTACACAGCACTAAAATATGTCACAAATAATAATTGCGCTATATATTACAGGCTGCATTTTATTTTAGCTTTTTTACTTTAAAGTTGTTTTTTTTATTTTGCCAGAAAACATTGCTAGAAAATTGACCCAGAATGGTACAATAATAGATAAAATAAGAGCAAGCTGTAAATATCATAAAATAATGCTCTTTTGACACAAATTTTGATCAAATCAAACACTGAAATAATTCTTTGTTAGTGTAATATTTTACACCACATTGATTTATGCCATAAAACTTGGTAATTTTCAGGAATCGCTTTAATAATCAATAACCTTACTGGCGTTTCTGATGTTGCTACTTGCTAGAAAGTGCTGGTCTGAGTGTGCAGTTGGGTCTCCGTACCTGCCGCTTCACCCAACCCAACAGCAGGGGGCACTGTCTGGTCTGGAAGTGCAGGTCTGTGCGCGCAGGTCTGAGCGTGCAGTTGGGTCTCCGGGCCTGCAGCTTCCCCTTACTCCTAAAATTAAAATCTGAAATGCACAAATTAATGAAACTGTTCATGAACAGATGTTTGTGTATTTATTGCTTATTCGTTGTTTGCTTATTTGTGTATGTATTAATCACAAATCTAATGTATGTTTTGGGTGTTTATGTAGGCTACCAGTCAAAAGTTTGGGGGCAGATTTTGTTTCATGTTTGTTTTTTTTTTGTTTTTTTTTTTAAGAAAATGATTTTCTTTATCAATCATCTTTATTATTAAATGTAAATCTTACAGTTAAAGTCAGATTTATTAGCCCCCTTATGTATTTTCCCCCCAATTTATAACAGAGAGCAGATTCAACACATTTCTAAACATAATAGTTTTAATAACTCATCTCTAATAACTGATTTTATCTTTGTTATGATGACAGTAAATAATATTAGACTAGGCTAATAATATTGAAACCTTAAAATTGTGTTTAAAAAATTAAAAACTGCTTTTATTCCAGCCGAAATAAAACAATTAAGACTTCCTCCAGAAGAAAAAATATTATCAGACATACAGAAAATTTCATTGCCCTGTTAAACATCATTTAGGAAATATTTAAATAATATTAAAAAATGCAAAGGAGGGCTAATAATTCTGACCTCAACTGTATGTTAAATATTTATTAAAATATTGAATAACTGCTTTCTTATTGTATGTTGTTTAAAATGAAATAATAATAATAATAATGAATATTAGAGTGATTTCTGAATGATCATGTAGACTGGAGTAATAAAGCTTAAATTTCATCGTTAAATCACTGGAATAAATATTAAATTAAATTATAATCTATTTTTGAACATTATTTCATTCACTCTCAGAAAAAAAAGGTACACGGTGGTACAAATAATGCTACTTTAAGGAACAGTTTTGTACCTTTGTAAAAGTTGTACCTTATAAAAGAGCTCTTATGATGCTGTTCTGTACCTTTTATGGTAGAATTAAAATGAAGGTACACAATTGTTCTCATAAAAAGGTACGGAAGTGTTGGACAACTCCTTTATTACAATATCTATGCACATAAATACATACCTGTCAACACTGGCATGTGAAAATAAGAGATATGCCCACCATGTTTTAAAATGATTATTATTCTGATTAAAGGGCAACGAATGAATCTCTCATTTATTAAGATTTTTTTACTACATTAAATAAGAGGTGCAGGGGCGGACTGGGACTAAAAATCAGCCCTGGCACTGTAGCCACACCAGTCCACTTTACCACACCGACACAGCCCAACCCACGGACACGCACATTCACTACTTATATTGGTGTACAGATGGTTAAAATAATATAAGCTGTACCATATGTAATAGATATTTAAACATTTAATGCATGTGACTGGAACAAACACGACCCGTTTATACCAAATTTATCCATACAGTCATTTTATTCATTCATTTTCTTTTTGGCTTGATCCCTTTATTAATCAGGGCTCGCCACAGCGGAATAACCGCCAACTTATCCAGCATATGTTTTATGCAGCTGATGGCCTCCAAAATGCAACCCATCACTGGGAAACCCCTACACACACACACACACATTCACAAACATGCACTATGGACAATTAGGCCTGCAATTCACCTATAGCACATGTGTTTGGACATGTGAGGGAAACCGGGAGGAAACCCACGCGAACATGCAAACTCCACACAGAAACACCAACTTTCAAGACTATTTCAGTTAAATTTCTGCATTTAGCAGCGTCTGATTTTAGAGCAATTTTTTGTTTTCGCTGAATTTTTCGGCACCGGCTTTCATTTTTACCATCCATCTCTGACAATAAGCTTGTGTTGCACTTACTGTTTGTTTGACAGTCTTGCCAGATTTTGATTACGTTCGCGTAACCTCTAATTGGGTCGGCTCATCTTGAAACCAGCCGGCCATTGCCGATTGGACCAATGCTTAACATTTAATATTATTATTACTACCATCATCATCATCATCATCATCATCATCATAATATTCACATCTTGCAAGAGATAAAAGCTGCCTGCATGTAAAAACGATACATACAAATAATAATAATGATAATAATAATAATAAAAATAGCATACTGGCCCACATTTAAAAAATAGTCCGGCCCTTCTGGCATTTGCCAGAATTGCCAGATGGCCAGTCCGCCCCTGAAGAGGTGTCACTTTAAAAATGCACACAACTAACATTATAATGAAAAGACTGCTTTCCTAACTTTTTAATGCTTATTTAAGACGAAATCAGTTGTGTTTGGAAAAAAAACCCAACCAAGATCGACATCCTTATATGTTATTATTATTAATTATGTGTGTATGTCTGTTTAAATACGCACCCTCTCTCCGCTTCAAATCGCGTGTACAGAATCAGTTTGGGAAACAGCGTCTGTTTATCACTATGGAGCGCGTCAGCTGACAGTCATGCACCATTATATGACTGTTTTGAGGATTGTATAGGATGGGCGACGGCACCTGTAATCAAAAGGAAATGGAATCGCGCCGTTTTTAATATTTATTTATAAGCGTTTTCATTCCTAAACAAAGCGAAAGCACAGAAGACTCATGTTTTAGAGCAAGGGGCGACCCCTGGTGGTTCGGCGGTATGGATTGCGTATAGGGAGGCTCGGCTGTTCAGAGAAAGACTGAAAATACGGGAGAAATACCTTTACGGGATGATAGCGGGATAGAACAGTAAAATACGAGAGAATCCCGGGAAAAACGGGAGGGTTGATTGGAAAGGTAAATTGATTTATGAATCATTTCCAGTGAACCAAATCAGTTTGATTCTCAAATCTGATTCTGAATCCAGCAGTTTGATTCACACTTGATTCATAACCAACCAAAGCTTTGCAAAGCATCAAAAACAGCCATAACTAGTCCATGATCTGACCTTTAATAATAACAACAATGTAATACAACAGATCTAGAAGAACATACTAAAGTCTAAAAGTACACCTTTGTTTTTTATTTTCTCAAGTTTAAAGGGACAGTTTACGTCATTTACTCTCTCCATATCTGTTTCTTCTATTAAACACAAAATAAGATGCTGG
Source organism: Danio rerio (assembly GCF_052040795.2). NCBI lineage: Eukaryota > Metazoa > Chordata > Actinopteri > Cypriniformes > Danionidae > Danio > Danio rerio. Next base: position 4,766,836 of record NC_141023.1, read on the forward strand.
AAATAAACAGCCATTGACTTCCATGGTATATATATATATATATGTATTTTGCCTCAACTACAGATGTAAATCTTTCCAGCATTCTTCAGAAAATCTATTTTTGTGTTTTTGTGTTTTTTTTTTTTTGAGTGAACTGTCCCTTTAAGAAATAAGTTAATACATTTATTAGTTTATTTTATTAATACTTACACTTTAGCATAGATATATACACTAGATATCACCTGGCCTATTGTTGTCTATTGGACGGAATGCGTCAAGGGTAGCGCTCCTTTGAAATGAATGCGGGACCAAGGTACAGTGGAGGACTGTGGCCATCCAAAGCCAGAGATATACACATATACACATATATCTGTGATCGGGAGTTTCCCTGGATGTTAGTGTGTAATTTTTTTTTCTAATTACGAAAATTATAATTTTACATCACTTTTCTACATTGATGGATCAGTGACCGCACGGGCATTCCTGACAAAAAGCTTGTGTTTGTGTGTACAGAAATGTACTATCCACCCTCACTGTTAAATTTGATCTAATCATGTCCTGAAAAACAGCTCCTCTCCTGCTTTCACTTCTCACACTGACGGAGGGAGCGATTCGTTTGTGAATGAATCCCCGTTATGAACGACTCCCTGCAAAAAAAATCCAGCTTAAACCAGTCTATACTGGTTGGCTGGTTTTAGCTGGTCGACCAGGCTGGTTTTAGAGGGGTTTTGGCCACTTCCAGGCTGGTTTCTGGCCATTTCCAGCCTGGTCTTAGCTGGTCAGGCTGGAAAATGACCAGCTAAATCCAGCTCCTGGTTTAAGCTGGACATAGCTGGTTTTGGCTGGGCTCCCAGCCTGCTAGGCTGGTCAAGCTGGTTTTAGCTGGTCATCTCCCAGCCTAACCAGCTAGGACCAGGCTGGAAATGGCTGGAAACCAGCCTGGAAATGGCCAAAACCCCTCTAAAACCAGCCTGGTTGACCAGCTAAAACCAGCCAACCAGCCTAGGCTGGTTTAAGCTGGATTTTTCAGCAGGGCTCGTTCACTAGCCGACAATAATGCAAGTTTCTGGCAGCGCAGCATCTCGTTGTCATATTTATTTTGCATTGTTTGCTGATTTTATTCAACAAAACTAGCACAAGCCGAGTGTTTAGTGCGAGTTGGAGCTGCTTTGCCTTATGGTGAATGCAGTAAGTGACTGTTATCATCAATAACGTGACCTGATTAGCACAAAAGTTCAGAACATACAAAAACAGAAAAAAACTTAATATTACCTATGAAATGTTCTGCCTTTGTGCTTTGTTTTCTTTGTTTGCTCGTTACTACACCCGTAGACAGCGCTAAAGTCCCGCATCTTCACGTAATAACACTGTCTTGACTAGTGCGGTTAAATGACATTTGTATTGGGAGCACTGTACCAATATGGCGGCGCTATTGACGCATGCTCAGGGTCCCTATGCGATATCTAGTGTATATATCTATGACACTTTAGAAACACATCTGTCTACGTAAGCACTCTAACACATTCATTATAAAACAATGGAGTGATCGTTTAATAAATTAAAGAATATTAAAGATGCACAAATCTTACAGATAAATCAATGAGATGATTGTACACACTAATAATACATCAGCAGCGATCAGTCACAGAGCAGAATGCAGCTTCACTTTGTACATTATCTGTTAATGAAAACTTTCTGTATTTAGTGATTCACTTCTGTTTATTTACGGTGGTGATTTGTATTATGGGATGTTGATCTCTGCTTTGTTGACTTATTAATGTTGAAATTTCAACTCTACAGTTTAACAAAGTGACTTGTACTGACATTTCAGTTGTTTTGAAATAATAACATAATGAATAATTTCTAGATAAATAAGTGTGTAAAATAACAGAAAATACGCTGCAGTTTATTACAAGGTGTCTGTAGCATAATCAGGCCCGGATTGGCTAATCGGGAGGACCGGGAGAGTTCCCGGTGGGCCGGTCTGTTTTTTGACCGCTAGGGCCGGTGTCCCTAGCTCCAGAATCTGTTGCTCTCAGCAGTCACACTTTTTAAAAATAATTAATTTATTTACTTGACCACAGTCTTCTTATTCATTATTTTACCGCAGTTATGCTCTTTTTATCTATTTTCTCGTAGCCTCGTGAGCAAGATGCAGCCTGCAGGTTAATGATGATATAACTAGATAAGTCACTGTTTGATGTACAGCTGTTGTGGTACAGTGGTAAGCGCTTTAGGTTATGACGCCACCAATCTGGGTTCGGAACTTTACTGATTGACAGTTTTTTTTTTTAGATTTATTGTTAAGACATATAATACTGTAAGGTTGTTGAACATTTAAAGTTCTAAAACAGCTGTTTTCTCAAAAAAAGACGTGATAGTGTCATTAGAAACTGATTTGGAAATGACCTTATTTTAATATAGTCAGTGGTGAACTGAGGTGGGCCGGTCTGAGGCTTGAAACTCCAGGGCTGAAAAAGAGTCCCACTCCGGCCCTGAGCATAATATACAACACCACAGGGCCGGAGTGGGACTCTTTTTCAGCCCTGGAGTTTCAAGCCTCAGACCGGCCCACCTCAGTTCACCACTGACTATATTAAAATAAGGTCATTTCCAAATCAGTTTCTAATTACACTATCACGTCTTTTTTTTTTTTTTTTTTTTGAGAAAACAGCTGCTTTAGAACTTCAAATGTTCAACAACCCTAACAGTATTTTATGTCTTAACAATAAATATGAAAAAAAAAAATTACTTAGACGAGGATCGAACCCGGGTCAGCGACATCGTAATCTAGTGTGCTACCCACTTGACCACAACAGCAATACATTAGGGTTGCAGGCTGCGAGAAAATAGATAAAAAGAGCAGAGCTGCGGTAAAATAATGAATAAAAAGGCTGTGGTCAAGTAAATAAATAAAAAAAATTAAAAAGTGTGGCTGCTGAGAGCAACAGATTCCAAGTGGTGCTCACTGCAGAGCCATTTGGGCAGAGCTGAGCTCCAGCGAGGGGGAGCTTGAGCTCTCGTTCCTCCTTGCACTTCTTCTACGAGTGATGTCACTGGGGGTAGGGTTAGGGGTGGGGTTGGTGCACGCATTAAAACAGCTTACAGGAGGAGGAGCGAGAGCTCATGCTCCCTCTCGCTGGAGCTCAGCTTTGCTCAAATGGCTCTGCAGTGAGCAGTGTCTCACAGATTCTGGAGCTAGGGACACCGGCCCTCGCGGCCAAAAAACAGACCGGCCCACCGGGAATTCTCCCGGTCCTCCCGATTAGCCAATCCGGGCCTGCAACACCAACCCAGACAATAGAGCACTGCAGACTATTACACGTGCTCAGAAAAAACACCTTTTCACACTTTTCAAGGTTAAAAGTTGAAAGAAGAAAGATCAAGATCCCATAATGCAAATCAAAAGCAGGAATAAAAGAGGAAAAACAAAAACATCGATCACAAAATACAGAAAACTGCTCACTTACAGATACTGATTACAGCGTAGAGCAGGGGTCACCAATCTCGGTCCTGGAGGGCCGGTGTCCCTTCAGGGTTTAGCTCCAACTTGCCTCAACACACCTGCCTGGGTGTTTCAAGTATACCAAGTAAGACCTTGATTAGCTTGTTCAGGCGTGTTTGATTAGGGTTGGAGCTAAAATCTGCAGGGCACCGGCCCTCCAGGAACAAGTTTGGTGACCCCTGGCGTAGAGAATGCAGAAATCACATCAAACATGTTAGCTTTTGCTCATTTCCTAAAAGTTGTTGTGTGTGTCGTTGACATCATGGAAACTGCTGGTTTCCTCCATTAGTATTGGCGGGTTTATGAAGCCGGGGTTCGGTACGGTGGTCTCTATAACACTGATTCTCTGGGTCAAATCATGCCTCCCTGAAAAACAAACCACAAACATGCTTTGTGTTGGGTAGGTTAATTCCACCGCACAGGCTTATTGGGAATATGTGCCCAGGGCTACATTATTTGAAGCCGTGAAATGTTTCATTTTGCGTGTGAAATGAATCATTGCCTAGGCCTGTCACAATAATCAATATACAGCGGGGGAAATAAGTGTTGAACACGTCACCATTTATCATATTTCAATCATATTTCTAAAGGTGCTGTTGACTTGAAATTTTCACCAGATGTTGGTAACAACCGAAGGAATCAATACATGCAAGAAAAACAAATCTAATTCGTTTACAAATGAAGTTCTGTGTAACAAACTGACATGATGCAGAGTAGAGGATGACATGGGTGTAAATGTATGTATGTGTGTAAATGAAATAGCGCGATGCTGTGTTTAGATTGTTTGTTGCTGTGCGTGTGTGTGTGAGAGAGAGAGAGCTTTGCCTGTGTGTGTGCTTGGTGTTTATGTGTGTGTGTGAGTGTGTGTGTGTGTGTGTGTGTTAGAGAGAGAGAGAAGAGAGAATGAGAGAGAGAGAGAGAGAGAGAGAGAGAGAGAGAGAGCTTTGCCTGTGTGTGTGCTTGGTGTTTATGTGTGTGTGTTAGTGCGCGTGCGCGAATAAGAGAGAGAGAGCTTTGTCTGTGTGTGTGTGCTTGGTGCTGTGTGTGTGTTTATACAGACACCTTGTTATAGGCTGTCTGGACTCTGTATAGCTGGGTGATTTTCGGTTTTGTTCTCCACCCCGCTCTTTAGTGGGATCGGGCCGTGGCGGGTAGAAAACGGGGTGGGGCGAGCAACGGGACAACATATGCTTAATATAAGTGGGAGCGGTCGGGTTCGGGCTAAAACCAGGCGGGTGTGGGCGGGAGTGGGATTCAAAATTAAGTCCCGCGCAGATCTCTAGCTTGAAACAGCTTGTGCTCTTTAAGCAGATGGTGCTGCATTTCTATGGAGATCCCAGTGTAGCCGCCATTACGGCTCATGGTTTTTCAGTCACCGCACAGGTCACGAGAATGAAAACTATCAATGAGTCTGTGTTGCACATAGTGTGATTTTGTGTGTTTTACCGGTGTGTGTGTAGATGCACCACAGCGCCCCCATCAGAGACAACCCCATCAGAAACGCAGCGAACACCACTAGCAGCACAGAGCCTTCCACTGCGCCTGAACACAAGCAAAACACAGCTCTCAGATCAGCGTGACACAACAAACACGGTTATAATGGAAAAACAGGAGTGGACATTTTTAACCCTTTGACGCCACAAGCTATGTAAAACCCTTTCTAGTACACAACATGAGTCTTAGGGTGCTTTCACACCTACACTTTTGTTTCGGAACGTGTCTCGTTTGCCCAGTTAGCGCAGTTCGTTTGCCATATGTGAACAGGGCAATCGCGCTCTGTTGCGCTCTGTTCCACGCCAAAGTAATCGCTCCGAGATCGCTTGAATGAGGTGGTCTCGGCTCGATTGAAACGAACCCTGGAGCGGTTCGATTGCAGTGAGAAAGCGATCCGATCCGAGCGCGGTTATATCACAGTGTTTTATGGATATGTAATAGGCTTACGGCTATATGAAGAGAGAATTATGAGTATGGCGGGATGTTTCGCGAGTCTCCGGATGCCCGCAAACGAGTGATGATCTCCCGGTAATCTCGTGTCTCCCTCCAGGTCCTCAAATAGGCATCGTCGCGCACCCTTCTCACACCTCCCCACCGCATCTCTCCTCAGACACGTCGCGCGTGCACCCTAACAATCACCACCAAACCACCACCTCTCCTGACAGCTGAGCGGGACGCTGCAAAATAAACCCTGACACTCTGACCAATGTGAGGAGAGTTTACTCGCACGTGACTTGTTTTAGCTCTTTTGGTCCGATTAGAAACTTTGTAGTGTGAAAGCGAACCGCTCCAAGAGCAAAGAGCAACAATGTAACAATTGTAATCTCTGTTTCGGAACAACTGAATCGATTCACAGGTGTGAAAGCACCCTACCTGCCTTATTTAGTTCGATTGATTCGCACTAGAGTCGTTTTCCCTTTTGGTGTGGTTCGTTTGGGAAGGTGAGAATGCAGCAATCGTACTCGAGTGCGCACCAAAAGCGGATCAAATAAGCGTACCGAGACCTGCTTGAAGAGGTGATCTCGGTACGCTTTCAAACGAACCCTGGAGCGGTTCATTTGTGGTGAGAATATGATCCGTACTAAAACAGGTCCAACCGCAAAAAGTACTGCGCCTTTTGGACTAATTCAGCTGCTGTAGGCCGATGCGCTGTGCCTTATGGGATATGGAGGAAAAATATTTGTTGACAGTGCTTTACCAACAGAGAGAGAGTGAGAGAGGGGAAAACATTACCTGATGGATCATTGGTAATATTTCCGCAAGATGACCATGTCGCAGTTTAGCTAAATTAATTCACGTCTCCTCCTGAAGTGACGAGCGATGCATTAAACACTGTTTTCCAGCCGCGGCCGCGCTTCATTTTCGAAATGTATAGTTTGTCTAAAGCAGGAATACAATCAGTCAGCGCAGTCCTCCCTTCAGAGTAAAAGGTTTTGTTTACCTGCGGGAGTTCATTGGCATTTTCCCGCACGTGAATTCTGACCAATCAATAAGCAGTAAAGGAAATATATTTAACAACTTCTGGCCAATGAGAGATGTGGATTTTGTCAGATGACAGCATTTTGGTTCGTTTCAAATGGTTCGGACCGAAGCCAGCAGTGTGGTGTGAAAATGACCAAAGACGGCAGAAAATGCAACAATGCATCATTTATTGCGCTTGGTCCGGACCAAATGAAACAGGTGCTTTCACACCTGTGGATCGATTCTCTTGTTCCGAAACAGAGCTTAAAAGTGTTACAGTGTTGCTCTTTGCTCTTGGAGCGGTTCGCTTTCACACGGCAAAGTTTCTAATCGGACCAAAAGAGCTAAAACAAGTCACGTGTGAGTAAACTCTCCTCACATTGGTCAGAGTTTCATGGTTTATTTTGCAGAGTCCCGCTCAGCTGACATGCGTCATTTTAATTTATGACGATGAGCAATGAGGCATTATAAGCGAAAAAGCTGTGCTTTCATTTTGAATGGTGACAACCACAGACATTGTCACTAAATATTAATCAGAGGTAAGACTTTCTCATACATAGGAGTTGGCTTATGCATTATTTATGTATATTAGGTTTTACATTATAGAGAGAAATACAGATAAACCAGACTTGTTTGGTCAGTCTTCCTAACGGATAAACAGCTCTCGTTAATAGTTAACATGCTTTCACTTTCGTATTTGACATGAGACGCACATTTACCAGACGGAATGACATCCTGCCCTACTCGTTATTCTCATATAGCCGTATATGCCCATTACATATCTAGAGTATAAAACACTGTAACATAGCCTGGTTTGGATCGTATTGCTTTCTCACTATAATCGATCCGCTCCAGAGTTCGTTTCAATCGAGCCGGGACCACCTCATTCAGGCGATCTCGGACCGATTGTTTTGGTGCGGATCCGAGTGCGATTGCTGGTTTCACATATGCCAAACGAACCGCGCTAACTGGGGAAACACGCCAGGTTCCAAAACAAAAATCTAGGTGTGAAAGCACCCTAAAATGACCCACATACATTTCTAATGTAATTTTAAACCAAGTGAAGAAATTAATTTATAGCAAAACTATAGAAGTCACTTTAACACCATATACGCATCAAAGGGTTAATGTGAATGCGTAAGGCTTTTCACAGCAAATAATCCTTATGAAAAATAACTATGGTTTAACCACAAAAAAACTAAACAAACCAACACAAAAACATCAACCCATGGTTACAGTAGTAATTCATTTAATAATAAAACACTTACAAAAACATGGTTACTGTGTTTACCACGGTAAATAAAAACTGCTAATCTAACTTAGTCTGGCCATGGCATCTACATACTGCGGATTTATGTTGATTTGAAACACCCGATTTGAACAAAAGCATCTGTAAATGAGTAAATGTACTAGTAAACAATTAATCCATCTAGGTTTTACCACACTAACTAAGGCCGTACTCACACTAGGTACAGTTGCCTCGAACCGGGCCAAAGCACGCTTGTCCCCCCTCCCTTCTCCCCCGACGGCCCGTACCCACACCACAATCGGGCCTCGGCACGCTTACGTCATCGCTGCTGCGCTGTTCAGTGAGAAGCGCTCTCTCACTCAGCAGCACAGTGGAGATTTCTCTAGTTATATCGTTTCAGTCGTTTGATATGCAGCAACATGCAGTCAAACTTCGCCAAACAGTCCTTAGGGATGCGGCGACACGCTGTCAGATATTTCGCAGAACAGATCCGCCACTTTTGCCGCTCAAAAACAATCATAAAGCCCTCGTGCTGCAGGAATGAGGTGGTCTACCGAAGGTGCAGCTGTCGTGCTGTGAGGAGTTTGTGTCTTTAATAAACGACGGCAGTTTGCGTTCACTGAACAGTAAGAATGATTAATAAATCCATATAAAACAGCCCTGTAAAAGTCACGTCTCGCTTTCAGTTTCGGGCTTTGGCGCGTTTTGCACTCACACACAAGCGTACCGTGCCAAAGCCCAAGTGAACCGCACTCAGGCACACCTCTTCCAACCGGGCCAGTGCCGGCTAAGTGAACCGAGCTTGAGCCCGATTCAGCGCACTCACACTTCTCAAACGATCAGGGAAACGGGCCTGGGCACGGTACGAATGGCATAGTGTGAGTAGGCCCTAACACTCACGAAAGAAAGTGAAGTGGAGGGGGGTGGGGTTTCTATTCTTTATCCTACCCATCAGATCATGCTACTAACACTGTATTTGAATGGTTCTGAGGTTGGGGTAAGGGATTAGGTAGGTTAGGACGATATTACAGCTTTAACTTACACTGCTTCACATGAAAATTTTCCACTGGTAGCAAAATCTGATGGGTAGCATATTGCGTCAGCAAAATGTGCTACCTACTTTTTGAACAGGAGGTAGGAGAATCTGACAAGGTAGGACAAATCGACAGAACAGCGTATCAGATTTCAGCTGGATCCTGGATATTTAAGCCCTGTTTAACCTGTGGTTATACGTAACATTTTAATCAACGCACACACTTGTGCAAACACTTGTGCAGCTATTTTTACAGGGACTTCTCATAGACACAATGATTTTTTTTTACTGGGCAGGCTATATATTCTATACCTCTACCTCTAAACCAGTGGTCACCAAACTTGTTCCTGGAGGGCTGGTGTCCTGCAGATTTTATCTCCAACCCTAATCAAACACACCTGAACAAGCTAATCAAGGTCTTACAAGGTATACTTGAAACATCCAGCCAGGTGTGTTGAGGCAAGATGGAGCTAAACCCTGCAGGGACACCGGCCCTCCAGGACCAGGATTGGTGACCCCTGCTCTAAACCAACCCTTAAAGAAAACAATGTGTTTTTACAGTTTTAAAATACTTCATTCTTTCTGTTTTATGAGCTGTTTTCTTCATGGGGGCTACAAAAATGTCTCCATAAGGTCAAAATATACTGGTACTGCTATACTTGTGGGGACATTTGGTCCATAGGATGTAAGGAATACAGGATACACACAGGATGTTTTTTGTGATTTACGAGGACTCTCCATATGTGTAATGTATTTTATACTGTAATAACAGCATATTATATAGCCTTAATAATAATAATTCCTTACATTTATATAGCGCTTTTCTGGGCACTCAAAGCGCTTTACACATTGGGGAAATCTCCTCATCCACCATAAGTGTGCAGCATGCACCTGGATGACGCGACGGCAGCCATTTTGTGCCAGACCACACAACATTCACCAGGTGATTGGTGGAGAGAAGACAGGGTGACGGAGCCAATTAAGATAAGGTGATGGTTAGGAGGCCATGATGGACAGAGGCCAGTGGGCAGATTTGGCCAGGATGCCGGTGTTAAACCCCTACTCTTTTTTTTTTTTTGAAGGACATCCTGGGATTTTTAACAAGCACAGAGAGTCAGGACCTTGGTTTATTGTCTCATCTGAAAGACTGCACTCACTGAGCAGTATAGAGCCACCTTCACTATACTGGGGCATTAGGAGACACACAGATCACAGGTTGAGCGCCCCCTGCTGGCCTCACTAGCAACACTTCCAACAACCTAGCTTTCCCATTTGGTCTCCCATCCAGGTACTGACCACGCACAGCCCTGCTTAGCTTCAGTGGGCGACCATGTGACACTCACATGTGAAAAAACCCTGTTAAGTATGATTTTAAACAATTTTCAATTACAACAAGACAAGGCATGTCCTCATAAACCACCCCAACGTTGTAAGTCCTAGTTCATATCCATGGCATTATACAAATATGTCCTCATAAACCACTTAAACAAGCACACAAACACTAAAAAGTTGAACAGACTTACTATAATAAAACCGAAATGTAATAAATATTAAGGTGCACATCTGGATATTGCAAACTGGCAGAAGATTACTTTCATTTCCAGATATTGCTGTAGTTGTATGGTCAAATTAAATCTATTCTATTCATTCAAAATCTATTGCAACCCAAAATAAATAATTATATTAAATAACAAAAGACACACCGGTGGGCGACGGAGCCTGTCCCGACATCTCAGCAGGCGTTTGAGCAAGTTTACCTATGAACACACACACACACACACACACACACACACACTCAGTTGAGGGTATTTTCAACACTAATGTGCATGTGAATGCAGCTGCAGTGATGCCTACTCACCAGCAGGGGGCGCCAGAAAGCCAGCAGGATATGTGACTAACACGGGCCGAGACAGATTTCTGTCCTTACACTGTAACAAACACAAACACATGAGTAAACAGTTCAACACTCATGATTCCAGGGGGATTTAAGTAGTAAATGTTGCTGGAGCTAATTTTCGAAAGTGTAATTATATTTAGTTTAAATATTACGTGTTACTTGGCTACTCTTGCTTGAATAAGAGTACAGTTCCTCGCCATATCGGCCTAGAAAATAGCAACAGAACGTTTATTTTGGTCTGTCTTAATACATGATATAGCTACAGAAAAGTTAAGCTTTAAATAGGAAAATTCTCAAAAATATTTTGCTCATTTTTGAGCGAGATGCTAATGGTCTAATCTGAAATGCTAAGCTAAGCTAAGCTAAAAGTGCTCCCACCAGACCCCGCCAGATGGCTGCTTGTTACTCAGGGCTGTTTATATGCTAATGAGAGATCACAAGAGATGATGTCACTAATGGGTGGGGCTTTCCTCTCTGATGACACGCACAAAGAAAGAATGTCTTATTTCCCTGTTGAAAAATCCAGCTTAAACCAGCCTAAGCTGGTTGGCTGGTTTTAGCTGGTCGACCAGGCTGGTTTTAGAGGGGTTTTGGCCACTTCCAGGCTGGTTTCCAGCCATTTCCAGCCTGGTCTTAGCTAGTCAGGCTGGGAGATGACCAGCCAAAACCCGCTATATCCAGCTTAAACCAGGCTAGTCAAGCTTGTTTTAGCTGGATTTAACTGGTAATTTTCCAGTCTGACCAGCTAAGACCAGGCTGGAAATGGCTGGAAATCAGCCTGGAAATGGACAAAACCCCTCTAAAACCAGGCTGGTCAACCAGCTAAAAACAGCCAACCAGCCTAAGCTGGTTTAAGCTGGATTTCTCAGCAGGGTTTGATCAAGTGTGATTATAAACAATTGAGTTCATAAATATTTAGCATTAGAGGCGGGATATATTCACACACTGCTGCCACACAACTGAGTTTAAACCCCTTATAAAAGTGATTTTTGCATAATAGCTCCCCTTTAAGTAATCATAAGTACCTTTTGTGAAGCCTGTATGCGTGTGAGAGCAGGTATTGGATGTCCGTCAGCACAGGTGTGTTTTGCGGCCCCTGACTGCCCCTCGTCCGCATCACACACACGCAGCCGGCAGTGCAGGAACTGAATGGAGTTATTAAAGACGGGCCGCAGGACGAAGCTGAAGCGCAGTGTGTTTAAACTCCGGTCTTCATCATCGTTTCGTCTCCTCCGCTCAGCTTTCCTCGCTCTCGGTCTCTTGTGTTTAAAGCGTCTGGCGATATCGTCTGCGCTGCGGAAATAATACAACCTCAAATCAGAAAAAACTTGCGACAATATGGAAAACACAAATGAAAAAAGAAAGTAGTGATTTATTTTGACTTGACTATGAACACAAAATATTTCTGGTCAGCTTCATTTTATTTAAGGTTTTGGACGCCCATGCATATTTTAACAAGACAATGCTAAACCACATTCTGCACACATTACAAAGTCCTGCTGTGAAGGAAGAGGATACAGGTACTTGACTGGCCTGCCTGCAGTCCCGACCTGTCTCCAATAGAGAATGTGTGGTGCATTTTGAAAACCCCATACTGGTGCCCACCTTGAGACTTGTTTGCAAGATAAACGGGACAAAACAACACCTGAAACACTTCATCACTTGGTCCCTAAACGTCTTTTAAGTGTTGTGAAAACGAATTGCAACATTACAAAGTGGTAAATGCTGTACTGTCTCAACTTTTTTGAAATGATTTGCAAAACCAAAGTTGCAATATGTGTTTATTATGAAATAAACAATATAAATGATGAGAAACACATTCAATAATGTTTGTTGTTTTGTCTGCAATAAAATAAAAGTATTTTTTTTTATTTTTTGAAATCACTTCTTTCTTTTTTATTTGCATTTTCCATACTGTCCCAACTTTTCCTGACTTGAGGTTGTAAGTCAAAATTAAGTGAGTTTTCACTAAAAACCATTAAAATAATCTGACAGAAAGCAGGATGTTAAGTGAGTAATATGATCTCATTTCAAAATGAAAACAAGATTAATTTTGCTTACCCTACTGGCAGATGATTTGGCTTGTTTTAAAGAGCCTCTATTATGGTTTTTTGAAAATGAGCTCCCATGCAGTGTGTAACACAGCTCTGAGTGAATGAGAACATCTAGCTGAGGTTTCAAGAGTTCGCCCTTAGCTGATGATTGATAATGGAGCTTGTTTGGCATGCTTACCCGGGAGAGAGCCCTGAACTCGTGAGATCCTCGAGCCCAGGGCTCCCTCCCGTCGCAGGGCGAGAGGGGAGTCCGAGTTCAGGTAGGTCTCGAGAACTCCCCTGCTTGATAATGTTGGAAGTAGATTGATGCTGTGAAGTGTCTATGCTGTCAATTTAGATTTGTCAATTTACTTATGTTACATGTTTTTGGTCTGTGGAAGGAAACCGGAGAGCCCGGTGAAAACCCACGTAAACACGAGGAGAACATGCAAACTCCGCACAGAAATGCCGACCTGGCCAGAAAGCGTCCGAGCCGGTGACATTCTTGCTGTGCAGCCGCGGTGCTAACCACTGGGCCTCCGTGCTGCCCTGACAAGGAAATGGGAGAAGTAGGGGTGGAAGGGGGGATTCTTCAAGACGAAGATGGATGAAGTAAGATACTCTGGTTATTTATAGTGGTTAAGTAGTCGTCTGATTGGTAAATCAGTGTTAGCTAACGTGGACCAGATGCTATCTGTCAGGGTTCTGCCACTCTGGTCTTATAAATTCTTGTTTTGGTGGCAGAGCTCGGACACTACCCATGTCTGGTCCTGTTTCTGTCTCTGTGTGTGCGCGCGCGCCATCGTGGGTGTACGCAGAGTGTGCGCGCTCCTGCTTGACGTGGCCGCGCGCGCGCTCTGCGTCCCTCAGACGCGTGTGCTCTTGTACTCGTGTTTGTGTTTTTGTCTGTCAGCAGCGTGGCGTTTCATTCCCAGCGTCTCAGTCTTGTTGGTTTCGGTTTTGGTCGGCGCTGGGATGAAGCATGCACGCTGCGTGTGTGAGCGCACGGTGAGTGTTTTCATTCATCGTGTGCTCGTGTCTTGCGTCTTTTGTCAAAGCACGTGGCTCGGTGTTTACATTGTGGTCACGTGCTTTTGTCGTGTGCTTCAGTGTTGTGTTATGTGAGCGCATGGCTTGTATTGTCTCTCTGTGTCATGCGCTCTCCCGTCTATTGTCTAGTCCCACCCTCCTTGTTTACTCATTATTAGTTTGTCATGTTCACCTGTGTGTCAATTTACTTTTTGCTTTATAATCCCCCTCATGTTTTCAGTCCTTGACCAGTTCGTCGTCGATAGTTTCCTGTCTTGTTGTGTCCAGCCCTGTCTTGTTCTGCCAGTCCAGTCAAGTTTGTTTGTTCGTTTATTTGTTTTATTAGATTTTCCCCCCTCGTGGTTGTTTGTTTTGCCTTTTTGTTTTCATTTTATAATGAATAAAAACCCATTTTTGCTGCACCTGAGTCCTCGCTCCTTTTCCTAACCTCGAACTTGACACTATCAATCATAAGCACGTGCTCCTCTCGAAATTAGTTTATTAATAAACTTCACTTTAATCTGAAAGTGCACAGCGTTTAAAAATATAATTTTTTTTAAATAGAAAATTCGACTCTGAGTCGTTTAAATGATTCGTTGTTGGTCCGGATCTTTTGCCTGTTCAACATTGACACAATGCCAAAAATGAACTGCTGGATCCGGTAAGACATGAACGCGCCTTTACATTTGCAAAGTGCGAGTGTGTGTGGGACTGATCCTGAAGATGAGCGAACATTAATGAGTGAACGATCTGGTGATTAATGCAATAATCTACCATGCAACGGGGGATTTGTCAGCCGTTTGTTAAAGGAAGGATCAGAAAAGACAATTGATGTATGGGAGCTTGACAGGAACTTTATCCGTACACACTTCATGGATCAGTTCCTTCCTCCATTTTACAAATGTAAGTAAGTGTGATTAAAATGGCCGCCTCCTTGTTTTCTCTAGCTTGCAAATGATGTATTTAATTGTGTTTTGTTACTTGTAACCGCTTGTTCTGTATCAGGTTAACTCTTTATATTCTCATATGGCGACTTAAACCACGTTGAAAACGTGACGGGTGCTTCTTTGTTTACAGATGTAAATGTGTTTGTGAGCTCGCGATCCTCTGCCGTTTGTCTTAGCTATGGCCGCCGTCAGCTGTTCCTACACACGTTTGGCGGTCAAGATTCCAAATAGTTCAGCTTTTGCCACTGTGTGGAGTAATACTGAATGTGTGTCATGGTTTAGAATGGAGCAATATGCTGCTGTTTAACTGCATTGCTTTAATGCACTCCTGCATTAGGCTCACACATTCACTCTGACTACTTCAACAATGTTGTTAAGCCGTGCTGGGCATTTCTCTCAGTCTTGCGCTGAACCTAGTCGACAATCACAACAGACTGCGTCATCGGACCAATCAGGGCAGTTTAGCCTTACGCTAAGAAGGGAACAAATGAATCGCTGAATGAATCATATGGGAGCCGTTGGAATAATTAATTAAAAATGAATGCATATTATAAGATAACGAAAGTGTTTTTTGAAATTGCATTAATATTATACTATTGTTGGACACCCCAGAATATCACCTTTTATAATGCATTATAGGGGCTGTTTAGGGAAAAACCCACTTGATTTTGGCTCATTTTTTTCTGAAAACAAATCACACACTTCTTAAGTTAAGAAAGTTTGGATATTTAGAGTGCTTTCACATCTGTAGTTCGCTTCATTTGGTCCGCACCAAGGGTAATAAATGATGCATTGTTGCATTTTCTGCCATCTTTGGGTCGTTTCCACACCACACTGCTGGCTTTGGTCCGAACCAGTTGAGACGAACCAAAATGCCCTCATCTGACAAAATCAACATCTCTCATTGGCCAGATGTTGTTGAATATATTTCCTAAACTGCTTATTGATTGGTCAGAATTCACATGCGGGAAAATGCCAATGAACTCCCGCAAGTAAACAAAACCGGCAGACACAAAATGTCGCTTTTTACTCTGGAGGGACGACTGCGCTGACTGATTGTATCCCTGCTTTAGACAAACTATACATTTCGAAAATGAAGCGCGGCCGCGGCTAGAAAACAGTGTTTTAATGCATCGCTCGTCACTTCAGGAGGAGACGTGAATTAATTTTGCTAAACTGCGACATGGTCATCTTGCGGGAATATTACCAACGATCCATCAGGTAATGTTTTCCCCTCTCTCTCTCTCTCTCTGTTGGTAAAGCGCTGTCAACAAATATTTTCCTCCATATCCCATAATGCACAGCGCATCGACCTACGGCAGCTAAATTAGTCCAAAAGGCGAAGTACTTTTTACGGTTGGACCTGTTTTAGTACGGATCATATTCTCACCACAAATGAACCGCTCCAGGGTTCGTTTGAAAGCGTACCGAGACCACCTCTTCAAGCAGGTCTCGGTACGCTTATTTGGTCCGCTTTTGGTGCGCACTCGAGTAGGATTTCTGCATTCTCACCTGCCCAAACGAACCACACCAAAAGGGAAAACGAACTCTAGTGCGAATCAATCGAACTAAATGAGGCAGGTGTGAAAGCACCCTTAGACTAGAAATAAGATACAAATTTGCAGTAAAAAAGTATTATGTGTGCAGTGCAGTCTGTGTAATGTTAGCTCTATAATGTAAAATTCTGTATACTTGTGTTTAAAGCCTCTGGTGGTATCGTCTGCGATGCGGCTCTCGGTGTGTCTCCAACGAGAGAACGGATGAGATTTTCTTCTGTTCTGCTCTTCATCATCCGCTCCTCCATCATCGTCTGTGCTTTCTCTGAGGGTCAGGCTGAAGGAGCTGTCGGACGGGCAGGAGTCTTTAAAGGGTCCGGGAAATTAAAATAAACATGTTTAGATGTTAGTATCAGACTGTTTGTTTTCAGGATATCTATAAGCTAGTTGTCATGGTTGAGATAAGGGGAAAGGGGCAATGACTCACTAAATGGGTTTTATTAATAATTAAATTAAATTAAAGATAACAAAAACAACCGTGAGGGGTGAAAACATTAAGAAAAAGAAAAAAAAAACATACTAGACTGGGCTGGCAGGGATAAGCAGAGCTTCACATGACAAGACAAGGTGATAATCAAAGACAAACAGGCTGGGGCAGCAGACAAGAGGGAGCTATAAAGAGAACAAATTAAGAAACAAACAGGTAAACATAATAAACTAATAATGGGTTAACAAGATGGGAGAGACTAGATGATAGACAAGGGAGCACATGGCTCAAAGAAACAACACAAGCCATGTGCTCACTTAAAACAGGACTAGAACACACAGCCAATGAGAGTACTCATTAACCGCATGTTCACATGAAACACAACACTAAAGCAAGTGGCCACAATGTAAACATGAAGCAACGTGCTTACACAACACCAATAGAAGATATGAGTACACAATAAATAAAACACCTACTGTGCACTCACACATGGGCATGCATGTTCAGATCCCAGGGCCGAACGAAACAGAAGCCAACTTGACTGAATCAATGAGAATGAAACAGCACGCCGCGAACAAACAACAAACACAAGGACAAGAGCATGCATCCCAAGCCCACACGGCCCTTGAGAGCAGTAAGGACCATGCTCACACAAGGACCAAGACACAGACAATTACAGGAATGAGTGCTCGACTGAAGAAAACTCGAGCACAACATAACAGAACACAACATGCAAGACAAGACAGGACTAGTGTCTGGACTCCGCCACCAAAACAAGTATTAACAAGACCCAAGTGGCAGAATCCTGACACTAGTGGCTCTAAATTTCACGTTTGGAAGATATAAAACTGATATAAACACCTAAAGCTTACAGTGCAGTTTTTCCCCTTCTGCCTAAATGGATCAATGCTTTTTTATGACATCACCTCATACTTCTGTTTCTCAGCAAATCTTCTGACCAATCAAATGCTCTCTGGTGTCTGACATGCCCCGCCCCATTCTTCTCATTGGCTTTTTATTTGATTCGCTTGAGCTCAAGCATTCTCACTGGCAGAGCTGTGAGAAAACCAAACGCTATTGGCTGCTTTTATAAAAGGGGCGGGGCTAATCTATGTCCCGCCTTTTTTAATTTTCCAGTTGAGATTACGTTAAACATCCAATAAAATAATGCACATATCAAAGCACTTGACGAGACCTTTAATGACGGGCCAGCCGCTGTGAGCCTGCGGATCTGAGAGAGGAGAAACCAAACACGACTGGAGCTCCACGGCCTCCAGCGCAGAAGAAGAATCCACTGAGATCTGACCAAGACACAGAGAAACAAGGCTCATTATCATATTACATGGACTCTGTTCACATTTGTGTGTTTCTCAGCAGGAGAAGTCTTCATAGTTGGTAAACTTAGGGTGCTTTCACACCTACACTTTTGTTTCGGAACTAGTCTCGTTTGCCCAGTTAGCGCGGTTCGTTTGGCATATGTGAAACCACCATTTGTGCACAGATCCGCGCCAAAACAATCGCTCCGAGATCGTTTGAATGAGGTGGTCTCAGCTCGATTGAAACCAACTCTGGAGCAGATCGATTGTAGTGAAAAAGCAAACGATCCGAGCATGGTTATATCACAGTGTTTTATGGATATGTAATTGGCATACGGCTGTATGAAGAGAGAATTATGAGTAGGGCGGGGACCGGGAGGTCATTCAACAGACATCCCAAGTCTCCCTGTGCATTTGGGGGAGACTCCCGGATGTCTGCAAACGAGTGATAATCTCCCGGTAATCACGTGTCTCCCTCCCAGTCTTCAAAAACATCGCGCACCCTTCTCACCCCTCCTCACCGCATCCCTCCTCGCTCTTCAGACACGTTAGCACACCCTGTCAAACACCACCAAACCACCACCCTCCCTGACAGCTGAGCGGGACTCTGCAAAATAAACCCTGAAACTCTGACCAATGTGAGGAGAGTTTACTCGCATATGACTTGTTTAAGCTCTTTTGGTCCATTTAGAAAGTTTGCCATGTGAAAGCGAACCGCACCAAGAGCAAAGAGCAACACTGTACCAGTTTTAATCCCTGTATCGGAACAACTGAATCGATTCACAGGTTTGAAAGTGTAACGGAGGCCAGCTAGTGTGTGCTGTGCAGGTAAACCTCACTCCTCTGACCTCTAAAGGTGCTCTAGCGACAGATGCTAGAGGCCATAGTCTTTAGCCTTCTTGTTAGAGCAACTGACTCCCATGCGGAAGGTCGCCGGTTCTATACCAGCTCAGAGCGGGTTGGGTGGCGTAGGACCGGTGGGGTTACATTGGTGCCGTGACCCGGATGGAAGTGAGTTTTAGGGGGGTGAGTGTAACGGAGGCCAGCTAGTGAGTGCTTTGCAGGTAAACCTCACTCCTCTGACCTCTAAAGGTGCTTTAGCGACAGATGCTAGAGGCCATGGTCTTTAGCCTCCTTGTTAGAGCAACCGACTCCCATGCGGAAGGTCGCCAGTTCGATCCTAGCTCGGAGTGGGTTGGGTGGCGTAGGACCGGGGGGGTTACAAAAGCATTCTTAGTGCACAGTGATTGGGAGAGTACACCAAATCATTTATTTACTATCTTTAAAAATAAAAGAAACTCTCCATGATGGCGTTATCATAAATTAAAATAAAAACAGTGCGAGACTGAAACGTCAGAGAGTAGAGAAATTAATCATTTTATTGCTAACTATTGCATTACTATAGTAAACAATAGTATTTTCTTGCTAAGCTAAAATTTCCAAGAGAAACGTAGGGTGCTTTCAAACTGGTGAATCGATTCAGTTGTTCCGAAACAGGGATTAAAGCTGTTACAGTGTTGCTCTTTGCTCTTGGTGCGGTTCGCTTTCACATGGCAAAGTTTCTAAACAAACCAAAAGAGCTAAAACAAGTCACGTGTGAGTAAACTCTCCTCACAGTGGTCAGAGTTTCAGGGTTTATTTTGCAGAGTCCCGCTCAGCTGTCAGGGAGGGTGGTGGTTTGGTGGTGTTTGACAAGGTGTGCGCGACGTGTCTGAAGAGCGAGGAGGGATGCGGTGGGGAGGGATGAGAAGGGTGCACGAGGTATTAGAGGACCAGGAGGGCGATGCACGATTTCTGGGAGATTATCACTCGTTTGCGGGCATCTTGGAGTCTCTGTGCATTTGTGGGAGACTCCCGACTCTTCCGGGAGACTTAGGATATCTGGAATTACCTCCCGCCCTACTCATAATCCTCTCTTCATATAGCCGAATGTCTATTACATATCCATAAAACACTGTGATATAACCGGGCTCAGATCACATCGCTATCTCACTACAATCGATTCGTTTCAATCGACCCGAGACCACCTCATTCAAGCGATCTCAGAGCGATTGTTTTGACGTGGGTTCGATAGTGATTGGTGGATTCACCGATACCAACTGAACCGCACTAACTGGGCAAAGGAGACAGATTCCGAAACAAAAGTCTAGGTGTGAAAGCACCCTAACTGCATTCTGACAAAATATTTGCCCTCTCTCACAATAGTTGATTTTCTTTCGCAAAAAAAATTGTTGTCATTCTCTCACAAAACATGCAATTTCAGGCGATATATTTAGCCACCCTGTAAATTGTATTTATTTTTCAATTATTTAATTATTAAGTGATATTCAATATAAGCAGAACATTTTCATAGTATTTCCCAGCAAAAAAGTGTCATTATCGCCCCCTGTTGGTTCGGGGTGTGCTTAACATGCATCACAGTGCGTTATTTTGCGTTTTCATGTGGATGGAGATTTTTTTTTAACGAAAGTGGGGGAAGCTGTTAATTAAAATACCATGTACCTGTGGATATGGCCTGAGATGTTAACATGAACTTTTTAATCCGATTGCTATCTTAGTTGTGTGAATGCAGATGTGCGCACTGACCTGCACGTAGACTCGCTCGTGGGCACTGATGACGCAGGGCCCGACGGTTCTCTGCTGGAACGCCTCGCTGACAAACAGCTCCATGGACAGCAGTGGAGACGCAGCGGTGGTGTCGCCCCCAGGGCCCCACAGAGGAGGAGCATGAGGAGGAGCGGGAGGAGTACTGGGAGCCAGAGCTGGAGCCACACCAAGAGATGGAGACACCACTGATGGAGACAAAGGAGCAGGCAGAGACCACACACAGCTGAGCTGAACACACACAAAGAGAAGAGGTTTTACTTCAAATAAAAGAGATGACTTCTTTAAAAAAAAAATTATAATAATAAACAATAACTTCAATAAATGTCTCACATGAACAGCCAGAGGATTAGACTCGTCCCACAGCTCTGGGCTCGTCTGATTGGTCAAACCCTCGGACGGTTTCTGTTTCCACAGCAACACCTGGAGGACAAAAGCAGAAATGCAGCATTAATGATGACATCAGATCCTCTATTGAGGAAAACACAGCATTAATAATGACAGCAGCACCTCTATTGAGGAGAGAATTATCTGTGCTGCTGCAGTCAGAGCAGGATGACCTGGGTCAACACAAGCTGCTGATTTATACCTTTATTTAACACACATACACACCGCCACACACACTACGACAAAAATATACGCACAATAAGGTCTCTGGTTTCACTCTAAAATATATTCATTCATTCATTTTCTTGTCGGCTTAGTCCCTGTATTAATCCGGGGTCGCCACAGCGGAATGAACCGCTAATTTATCCAGCAAGTTTTTATGCAGCGGATGCCCTTCTACCCGCAACCCATCTCTGGGAAACATCCACACACACATTCACACACTACGGACAGTTTAGCCTACCCAATTCACCTGTACCGCATGTCTTTGGACTGTGGGGGAAACCGGAGCAAATCTACAAATAAAGTATATATAAGATAGCTTCACCGATTAGCTCTGAATTGATACTAGCATGTCATGTATTTAAAATACTCTTAATTAATTTAATTTTTATTTATTTTTTTTAACACCTTTGAACGTACAACATGTTTGGAAATTACGTAGAATAAATTTATTACTCTATCAAGCAATATTTACCCTGATTTTTCTTCTTGTGCTGTTCATAAATATTTAAATTCCCTCTATCTTGAACATGTTCTCAGATGGCGCTATTCATTTTCATAGAAACATCCTAAATAATCTCACACAAATCTTTTAAAGCGACATTATGTGTTGTAGAGCTGCACAATTAATCGTTAAAACATCGCGACCTCGATTCGACCCCCTAGACGATCTTAATCCAGCATTTCTACGATTCTGCCAATCATATGTTCAAGTTCAGGAGAGAAGAAAAGGCGGCTGCACGAGTCTTCTCATTGTTTCACACACGTTGCTCAGTGACATTGACACCTCCAAATGATGTTGAATGAGCCACATACTGTATTCATAAGGTATAATTCACCTAAAAAGGTAATTTTTTGTCTTAAGCCTGCTGAAAAATCCAGCTTAAACCAGCCTAGGCTGGTTGGCTGGTTTTAGCTGGTCGGCCAGGCTGGTTTTAGAGGGGTTTTGGCCATTTCCAGGCTGGTTTCCAGCCATTTCCAGCCTGGTCTTAGCTGGTCAGGCTGGAAAATGACCAGCTAAATCCAGCTAAAACCAGCTTGACCAGCCTGGTTTAAGCTGGACATAGCTGGTTTTGGCTGGGCTCCCAGCCTGGCTAGGCTGGTCAAGCTGGTTTTAGCTGGTCATCTCCCAGCCTGACCAGCTAAGACCAGGCTGGAAATGGCTGGAAACCAGCCTGGAAATGGCCAAAACCCCTCTAAAACCAGCCTGGTCGACCAGCTAAAACCAGCCAACCAGCCTAGGCTGGTTTAAGCTGGATTTTTCAGCAGGGAATATAATGATGTTTTCGCGATCGGGAAATCACACGTGACCGTGAGCTGTTATCCTAGGCTGCGTCCGAATCCGCATACTTCCATACTATATAGTACGCCAAAATCAGTATGCGAGCCGAGTAGTATGTCCAAATTCATAGAATTCGAAAATCAGTATACAAGAAGTACCCGCATGACTTACTACTTCCGATGAGATTCCGGAGTGCGCATCCCATGCACGCTGCGCTATCCCATGATGCCTCGTGAGCGAATTCATGAATGGAAGTAATGATTAAATCACACTGAACTGAGCTAAACTGAACTGAACTGAACTGAAACACTAAAAACTGAACCACACTGTTCCAGTTACTATGACCATTTATGTGAAGCTGCTTTGACACAATCTACATTGTAAAAGCGCTATACAAATAAAGCTGAATTGAATTGAATTGAATTAAAGCGACGCAACTGACGCAGGTAGGTCACGTGACCATAACAAAATGGGGGATGTACTACATCCGAAATCCATTATTACTTTTCACATTCATACTGTATAGAACGTACTTTTCTAATGGTCGAGTAGTACGTTTAAATTGAAATGCAGTACCTACTGAGTAGTAGGCGGTTTCGGACGCAGCCATAGAGAGGGTGCGGCTGCGCGCTCTACTTAATGATAGACGCGCACGCGTCTACTTTAGTGAACAGAACCTGCATATGTTGCGAGTAACAGGTAATACAGTTGTAAATAACATTCAGTTTGTGGCACAGAGTCATCGTTTGGGAGTCGCACGCGAATTATGAAGCACTTAGCAGTCAGAATGAAACCGAAAGTGTGCACTTCATTTAAATGATCGTATGGCATTTTAGAGTTATGATTACGACAAGCATTTGATATGTTTTTCCTTTCATAGCGAACCCACAGTTGTGCATGAAAATAAATGTTTACAATGTTAGTTTAAGTACTCTAGCCTATTGTTGAATATAATCTGATAATGGCAAATATCTGATATTACCAGTGAATTAAATTGTCTAATATGACAGACTGCAAGCACATATCTCAAACATAATTCAACATCAGAATTATTATAAGTAGAATAGAATTATTTATAGAAACCAGTAGACCTACACATTATATTATTATCGATGTTATGCCATGTTTGTGTTTACCATACCTTTATTTTAAATCTACAGAATCGTGAGAAAATCGTGATCTTTATTTTAAGCAAAAAAATCGTGATCCTCATTTTAGCCAGAATCGTGCAGCTCTACTTTGTGGTGGAAATGACACCGATACTATGCGACAGCTATATTTTGTATAAAAAGTAATATTGATAATTGTCTCACATTAATAACTATAAAATATTTAAAATATTTTACTAGTGCTTAATTAGGATACATTAATAGATACCAGATAAATAATATTTTAATATGTTATTTTCATTGCTGACGTTTGAAACTCTGAGTGTGCGACAAGGCAAAAACAGTGATTTTGACACTTAAAAGGAGGTTGAATAAAATGAAAAATACAATAGAAAGCTGGTAAATTTTTTTAAGTAAGTTTTACCATTAGTTTGACAAAGATGATTTTGAACAAAATTATATGTGTTTTTGGATATAAAAGAGCCAGAAGTTAAAGAATTACCCGTAACACATTCAAAAACAGTTGTGACAGGAGCAGTTTAGAGCTAGTCATCAGGTAAACTGGTGAAATAATGATGCAAAGCAGGTGATGTCAACAGGTGATTGCAATTATGATTTGGTACAAAAGCAGCATCCGAGAAAGGTCTAGTCCTTTAGGAGCAAAGATGGGCAGAGGATCGCCAGTTTGCCAACAAATACATGAGAAAATGATTGAAATGATTAAAAACTATGTTCCTCAGAGAAAGAGAGGAAGACATTTGGATATTTCACCTTGAACAGTGCAAAACATTATTTAAAGATTCAAGAAATCTGGAGGAATTTAACTGCGTGAAGGACAAGAGCGTAAGCCTATGCTGAACAACTGTGATCTCCAATCTTTCAGGCGGCGCTGCATCAAGAATCCTCATTCATCTAGAAGCCATATCACCACATGGGCTCAGGACTACTGTGGCAAACCTTTGTCAAGTACCACAATGTGTAGTTACATCCTGAAATGCCAGTTAAAAGCCAAAAGGAAGCCCTATGTTAACAGTGTCCAGAAGCGCTATGCACTTTTCTGGGCTTCAGCTATTGTTTTAGGAGAAATGAATGCTGTGTGGTCCGCACCAACCAGATCGTTACCAGCAACAAGCCCAAATGCCAGGGTCTGTCATGGTATGGGGTTGTGTCAGTGCCCTTGGCAAAAGTAACTTGCACTTCTGTGATGCACCATTAATGTTGAAAAGTACACAAAGATTTTGGAGCACAATCTGCTGCCTTTTTTTTCAAGGGACGCCCATGCATATTTTAACTAAGTTAGTTTAATAGGTTAAGTGGCACAGTGAAACCGGTAAATATCTGGGAAATTTTTCGAAACGACTTTAAATGTAAATTAAAAAAAGCCCTGTTCACACAAGCGAGGACGTAACGAAATTTTTCAGGAAAGGACCATTCACTCACCCATTCCAAAATAGCGGTAAATTCTGACATAATTAACCAGAAATGGCCTCTAAACCGCCGCGCTTGTATTTGTAAACATTTGACTATGTTACAAACTCTGTGGGTGGGTCAGTGTTGTGAACAACTTTGATGAAAGCATAGAGAAACACTTCGCATGTCGAGATGTTCATAATATGTGTGTGTGCTGGCGCTCACCAGCTGCTTTACGTGCACTCGCGTGAGCTTGAAGGTAAACAAACAACGGCTTATCATAAGCATTATCGATAATTGTTTACACCGTTGGCATAAAGAAGGAACATATAAACATTGTCTGACTAACATCTAGCAGCTAAAATGTGTCTGGAAAAACATTCACAGGCATTTATTCTCACCAACCGCGCGGACATGAATGCGTCTGAGTGTTCTGATTGGCTAAAGTAGACGTCTTACGTCAGCACGTTCTAGACGTGGACGCGCTCTTTCCGGCAATCTTCCTTCTGCGTTCACACAGCGCAGCATTCCGGCAAATTACCGGTAATGTTACAACTTCTCTTTCCAGAAAATAACCGGAAGAAATTTACCGGTATATTCAAAAAGGGCCTGTTCACACAAACAGACTTTTCTGGAAAACTGATGATAATTTTCCGGAAAGGTCTGTATGTGTGAAAGGGGCTACTGTCAAGGTCTGTATTCTTGACACTTATTTGTACTGTTTGTCTTTGGCTTTTTTGTCCTTGTTCTTTACATTTTAATTGTACTTTATAAATGATAGTGTACTCTATGTCATTATGCTGTGCTTCTATTTTAGGTGTGACTTTTTAACACTCAGTAAGGGATCTGCAGATGAAAAATAGCCATTCTGGGCTAATTCTGGCACATTTTACAGTAATGTTTATTAATGTGCATTGACACTGTAAACAATAAACTAAACTAAAAACAAGCCAATACAACACCACATTCGGCATACATTACACCAGTGGTGTCAAAGTCAATTCCTGGAGGGCCGGAGCCCTGCAGAGTTTAGTTCCAACCATGCTTCAACACACCTATCTGGATCTGGTATTAAACAAGCCCGAAGGACTCAATTAGTTTCATCAGGTGTTTTTAACTAGGGTTGGAACTAAACTGTGCAGAGCTGCGGCCATCCAGGAACTGGCTTGACACCTGTGCATTACACAGTCCTGGACGTGGAGGAAGAGGATACAGGTACTTGACTGGCCTGCCTGCAGTCCCAACCTGTCTCCAATAGATAATGTGTGGTGCATTTTGAAGCGCAAAATGCCACAACAGAGACCCCATATTGTTGCCCACTATATAAGACTTGTTTGCAGGAAAAAGAGGACAAAAATGCACCTGAAACACTTTGTTATTTGGTGTCTTTTGTCCCTAAATGTACCTTGTGCAAAGCAATGGCAACATTACGAAGTGGTAAATGCTTCACTGTCCAACATTTTTTGAAATGTGTTGCAAAACACAACTTTAATACGTGTTTTTTATGGGAAAAAACACATTAAAAATCATGAGGAACAAATTAAATAATAGTTGTCTGCAATGAAATACGAGTTGAATTTATATTTGGAAATCACTACTTTAATTTTTTATTTGCATTTTCCATACTGTCTCAACTTTTTCTGATTTGGGTTTGTATATAAATACTGAATATAAATACAGTTTATTTTAGCGCAAAACCTGAGCCACTATTTTTTAAATCACACAAGCAACACAAATCGTCTTGAGAAACAAGTGTGATGCTTTGTTTTTCTCTTACTTTGTTTGTGTAATGAACCCTTCCACTGGCTTCATCCATTTCTCCCTCTGTACCACAGGAAATGACGGGGGAAACCAACAGGAAATGACTTCCGTTAAATTCAGCTTTACACTCTGGATCTTGCAGAGTCACCGCCGTCACCGGCCAAACCTGTGTCTGCAGACAGGTCAAACAGTTTGGCATTATTATTACAGGTCAGATCAGTATTATTATAGGTCAGATATTATTATTATATGCAATATTATTATTTATTTTATTATGATTTTTGCCAGTTCCCTTCCTTGTTCTTCCTTCACTTCCCACTTGCACATTTTTCTTACAACACTTACATTTGTGTAACATTTATTTTTAGTTCGCTGGATCATACAGTGTGTGTGTCTGCTACCTTTAGCATCTGCATATCCACGGTAACAGTCAGAGCTCCGCCTTCACACTGATAGCTGAGCGCATCAGGACTGTCAATCGTGATATCATCGTGATGATGCCAGACTGAAGACGCATCATCAAAGTCTGAAGATCACAAAACACATCGTTATAGACACACACTAGTGAACAACACACTCTTTTCTATGTTAAGAATATAAGGTCAAATGTTTTGAGAAAATTTGAAATGTTACGAGAGTAAAGAGAACAAAAAAGTCGAAATGTTATGAGAATAAAACTGAAAAAGTTGAAATGTTAAAAGAACAGTCAAAATGTTACGGGAAAAAAGTTGAAATGTTACGAGAATAATGTTGTAATGTTATGAGAAAATAGTTGAAATGTTAAGAGAAAAATGTCGAAATGTTAAAAAGAATAAAGTCGAAATGTTAAAAAATAAAGTTAAAATGTTACGAGAATAAAGTCAAAATGTTATGAGAATAAAATTGAAATGTTTCGAGAAAAAAGTTGAAATGTTAAAAGAATAAAGTCAAAATGTTACGAGAATAAAGTTTTAATGTTACGAAAATAAAGTCGAAATGTTACGAAAATAAAGTTGTAATGTTACGAGAATAAAGTCGAAATGTTACGAAAATAAAGTTGTAATGTTACGAGAATAAAGTCGAAATGTTACGAGAATAAAGTTGTAATGTTAAAAAAATAAAGTCGAAATGTTACAAGAATAAAGTTGAAATGTTAAAAAAATAAAGTTGAAATGTTACGAGAATAAAGTCGAAATGTTACGAGCATAAAATTTAAATGTTCCGAGAAAAAATTTAAATGTTAAAAGAATAAAATTAAAATGTTACGAGAATAATGTTGTAATGTTACGACAAAAAAGTTAAAATGTTAAGAGAATCATGTCAAAATGTTACAAGAATAAAGTTTAAATGCTATGAGAATAAAGTCAAAATGTTAAGAGAATAATGTTGAAATGTTACAAGATAAAGTTGAAATGTAAAAAAAAAAAAGTCAAAATGTCACGACAATAAAGTCAAAATGTCACGAGAATAAAGTCTAAATGTTACAAGAATATATTTGGTATGAGAATAAAGTCAAAACGTTGCGAGAATAAAGTCAAAATGTTATGAGAATATATTCTAAATGAGAATAAAGTCAAAATGTTATGAGAATAAAGTTAAAATGTTACAGGGATCATGTTGAAATGTAATGAGAATATAATCAAAATGTTACAAGAATCAAGACAAAATGTCATGAGAATAAAGTCGAAATGGTACAAGAATCAAGTCAAAATGTCAAGAGAATAAAGTCGAAATGTTACGAGAACAAAGTTCAAATGCTACAAAATAAAGACGAAGTGCTACGAGAACAAAGTTGAAATGTTACGAGAATAAAGTGGAAATGTTACATTTATAAAGTCAAAATTTTACAAGAATAAAGTTGAAATGTCATGAGAATAAAGTGGAAATGTTATAAGTATAAAAGTTGAAATGATTAAAAAATAAAGTCATATTGTTACAAAAAATAAAGTTGAAATGTCACGAGAATAAAGTCGAAATGTAATAGAATAAAGTCGAAATATTACAACAATAAAATCAAAATGTTACAAGGATAAAGTCGAAATGTTATGAGAAATAAGTTAAAATGTTATGAGAATAAAGTAGAAATGTTACGAGAATAAAGTTGAAATGTTACGAGAATAAAGTAGAAATGTTACGAGAATAAAGTAGAAATGTTACGAGAATAAGGTTGAAATGTTACGAGAATAAAGTAGAAATGTTACGAGAATAAAGTAGAAATGTTACGAGAATAAAGTAGAAATGTTACGAGAATAAAGTAGAAATGTTACGAGAATAAAGTTGAAATGTTACGAGAATAAATTAGAAATGTTACGAGAATAAAGTTGAAATGTTACGAGAATAAAGTAGAAATGTTACCAGAATGAAGTTGAAATGTTGCGAGAATAAAGTTGAAATGTTACGAGAATAAAGTAGAAATGTTACGAGAATAAAGTAGAAATGTTACCAGAATGAAGTTGAAATGTTGCGAGAATAAAGTTGAAATGTTACGGGAATCAAGTTAAAATGTCATGAGAAATAAGTTAAAATGTTAAGAGAATAAATCCAGAATGTTACAAGAATGAAGTTGAAATGATAAAAGAATAAAGTCGAAATGTAACGAGAATAAGGTCAAAATCTTATGAGAATAAAGTCAAAATGGTCCGAGAATAAAGTGTCAATGTTATGAGAACAAAGTCGAAGTGTTTTGATAATATAGTTGAAATGATACAAGAATAAAGTCAAAATGATATGAGAATAAAGTCGAAATATTGCAAGAATAAAGTTAAAAAGGTTACGAGAAAAAAATCTGAATGTTACAAGAATGAAGTGGAAAATTACAAAAATTTATAAAAAAATATTGCGAGAATAAAGTTGAAACAAGAATAAGCGCATCAAATGAAAAGCCAGTTAAAATAAAGGGGCGGGGCATGTCAGACACTAAAGAGCATTTGATTGGACAGAAAATTTGATAAAAAACTTATGCATGAGCTGACGTCAAAAAATGATTGATTATTTAGGCAGAAGTGACAAACTACAAGCTTTTAAATCAGGTTTATATCTTCTAAATGTAAATTGTCACTGTTTTGTTCCGCGCTAGCTTATAGTTATCCTTAAGACTAACATACAGAAACTAACTTTTAAAAATGTTATTTTAAGTTCACCAGACCTTTAAAACTAAGACTTTAACACTAAAACTCACCTTTTCCTTCCCCTAACTTGATGACGAAGCGATTGGCCAGATCGGCTTCAGTGTATGAGGTCACTTTGGGAAAGCCGTTCTGATTGGCCCATTCCAGAAGGTCAGGGGTGTTGAGGAGATCAGAGGTCACAGTGCTGGTCATGGTGAGGTCAGACGCTGGACTTCTGTATGGCAGACTAACACTTTGGGACGACTGAAATAGATATATTTCTGTCAGTAAAATACGCAAAGTGTTTTTAATAAACACTTGTTTATCTTAATTTTTCTGTGATATTGTAGTGTTTATTGTAAAAACATTAATTCTTCTCTGATCCAAATTTATTGTATTTACTGATGGTTCATGGGGTCAACAAAAGAATGGATTTTGTAACAAAATAACAATAATTTTTTTAATAAAATAAATTTTACTTAATTAAATTAGGTTAATGTTTACTCCTTATTTGTACAACTTATAAGGGGATTTATGGTCATTATTTTCAATTTATATACATAAAATCAA
The DNA here is from genome assembly GCF_052040795.2 of Danio rerio. Classification (NCBI taxonomy): domain Eukaryota; kingdom Metazoa; phylum Chordata; class Actinopteri; order Cypriniformes; family Danionidae; genus Danio; species Danio rerio. The sequence continues at coordinate 4,797,193 of NC_141023.1, forward strand.
TTAAAATGTAATTTTATAAATACATATAATTTGACTCTGCTCCTTAATGTTTTTACTCCACATTTGTGCAATATTTTGGGGACTTTTTTCAATGTATATAAACAAATAAAACTATGTGATTTTATAAATAAATTAATTTCCATATTATTTTACCCTGTTCATTAATGCTTTACTCCACATTTATGCAATTTATGAGGGGATTTGTGGTAATTTTTCTTTCGATTTATATATATATATATATATATATATATAAATGTAACTTAAATTAATTTAAATAAATAAATAAATAAATGATTACAAAAAAAGTTTTTTTTTTAAAGACAGCTATTTTTATGTAATCTCTTCATAAGGGACCCACATTTCTAAATTGCATTCATGGGCAGAGTTGGGATAACGCATTACAAGTAATTTGAGTTACACAATAATATTACTTTTGAAAAATTAAGTAACAATATTTGAGTTTCTTTTTCAAAAATGTAATGGGAGTTACCCTTTAGTTCATTAATTCACTTTTAAAAAATAAATTGCTTAATTAAAAAGTCAATCCTGGACTCAATGAGAGAATGCAGGAACAGACAGAAACCAAGATAGCAGAGTCTTACATTTCTGCGATAGAAATATTCTCTTCATTTTGAATACATGGAAGAAAAGGGAAAGAGGATTATCTGAATGGACAGGGATTTTACCTCACTAATAAGACAAGAAGTACAAAAGTAGCAAACGCATTGCTTTAAACTTTCATTAATCTGTATGTACGGCAGGTAGAGCTCTGGTGACAGGAAGTTCTCAGAAGATAACATTAACGTTTTAACGTTAAATGAAAGTTCTAAAAGGGATCAAGCATCATCCAGGTCAGAAAAAGTAACGCAAAAGTAACCTAACACATTACTTACCATAAAAGGTAACTAAAAGAACGTGACTAGTTACTTTTTGGGGGGAGAGACTCAATATTCTATTGCATTACTTTCTAAAGTAACTTTCCCCAACACTGTTTATGGCGATAACATGGTTTAAGTGTAAGTAAATCCGTAAAGATAACTCAATCCGTTCTTACATAGACCCTGACGTGACCTTTGACCTGTGGTGCCACTAAAGCCCAGTTTACTGCTGTTGCACTGCTGAGGATCAGAACAACCCTGTGTAGAGCAGAAGAAGCCACTGGGAGCAGCAGAGAGACAGACACCTCCACCTGCAGAGAGCTGACACACACACACACACACACACACACACTTTTATTAAGAGTTTTCCCCGCTTTAGTGCATGTTAAGCACACTCCATACCAACAGGGGGCGATAATGGCACTTTTAAGTTCACTCCAAATGTGGAATTAAGTATTTTTAAAAGTGAATTGCATACAATTCAATGCAAACATAACAAAAGAAGTGGATCAGTGTCTCGTAGTGAGAACGATGTGGAAAAAGCGATGCGTTTTCCACTAATTTTGCCTAATTCTCATCTTTTGCTTTTGGTGTGAACCCAGCCGTTTTGGCCAATCAGAAATAAGTAAACAACTTGCAATCTGATTTCATGAGGTGAAAATTTGGTTGTAGTGTCCACACAACCACAGTGTAACTCCACTGGAGTTTTGAAAAGTTTTCAATATTATTATTAGAGAACTTACCCGCACAGGCTAGAGCCGGACGACCAGAGTCGGATGATGTGCACCTCAGTGTCTGTAGGCTCGTCTGTCGGTGTGCAGCCGTGAACCTCCTGATCCTGCAGCTCTGAGGCCTGATAGTTTTGGGACACAAACAGAGAGCGCAGACGACACTCGCTCGACATACTTGGATCTGGAAAACAGATGGATCAGAAGTTACAATATGATGAGTGTGATCGGAAATGAATCAGGAGAGAGATTAGGATGAGTGTGATCGGAAATGAATCAGGAGTGAAATTAGGATGAGTGTGATCAGGAGTGAATCAGGAGCGACATTAGGATAAGTGTGATCAGGAGTGAATCAGGAGCGACATTAGGATGAGTGTGATCAGAAAAAAATAAGGAGTGACATTATGACGAGTGTGATCAGAAATGAATTGGGAGCGACATTAGGATGAGTGTAATCTGGAGTGAATCAGGAGCGACATTAGGATAAGTGTGATCAGAAATAATTTAGAAATGACATTATAATGAGTGTGATCAAAAATGAATCAGGAGTGACATTAGGATTAGTGTGATCAGAAATGAATCAGGAGTGACATTATGATTAGTGTGATCAGAAATGTATCAGGAGTGACATTATGATTAGTGTGATCAGAAATGAATCAGGAGTGACATTTGGATGAGTGTGATCAGAAATGAATCGAAAGTGACATTAGGATTAGTGTGATCAGACATTACTTAGGAGTGACATTAGCATGAGTGTGATTGGAATGGAAACAGGAGCGACATTAGCATGCGTGTAATCAGAAATTAATTAGGAGCGACATTAGCATGCGTTTAATCAGAAATTAATTAGGAGCGACATTAAAATGAGTGTGACCAGAAATGAAACAAATGTGACATTAGGATGAGTGCGTTCAGAATTGAAACATGAGTGACATCAGGATGAGTGTGATCAAAAAATAATCAGAAGCGACATTAGAATTAGTGTGATCAGAAATGAATTAGGAATGACATTAAAATTAGTGTGATCGGAAATGAATCGGGAGCGACATTAGGATAAGTGTGATCAGAAATGAATCAGGAGCGACATTAGGATGAGTGTGATCAGAAATGAATCAGGAGGTACATTATGATGAGTGTGATCAGAATTGAAACAAGAGTGACATTAGAATGAGTGTGATCAGAAATGAATCAGGAGTGACATTTGGATGAGTGTGATCAGAAATGAATCAGGAGTGACATTTGGATGAGTGTGATCAGAAATAAAACAGGAGAGACATTAATATTAGCGTAATGAGAAAAGTATCAGGAGTGACATTAGGATTAGTGTGATGAGAAATGAATCAGGAGTGACATTAGAAACAGTGTGATCAGAAATGAATCAGGAGTGACATTAGAAACAGTGTGATCAGAAATGAATCAGGAGTGACATTAGGTTGAGTGTGATCAAACATTAATCAGAAGCGACAGAATAGATAGAATTAGTGTGATGAGAAATGAATCAGGAGCAACATTAAAATTTGTGTGATCAGTAATGAATTAGAAGTGACATCAAGATAAGTGTGATCAGAAATGAATCAGGAGTGAGATTAGGATGAGTGTGATCCGGTGTGAATCAGGAGTGATGTTAGGATGAGTGTGATCAGGAGTAAATCAGGAGTGACATTAAAAACAGTGCAATCAGAAATGAATCAAGAGCGATATTAGCATGAGTGTGATCCGAAATGAATCAGGAGTGACATTAGAATGAGTGTGATCAGAAAAGCTGTTCTTCAGGTTTGTGTATGCATGTGTGAGTGTGTGTGTCTCACCCTCTCCCAGGCGCAAGTAAATCCGGTTGGAGTGTGTGGTGTGTGTGAGGGAGGTGACGGTGGCGTGGCGTTGCAGAACCCAGCGCAGCAGCACTCGAGGCCGCCGCGGCAGAGATGGGACCTGCGTTACGCGGACAGACAGACTCGAAGACTCTGCCGTGGAGTTCACAGACAACTGGAACACACAATGAACAACTGAAATAAATGTTTTTCTCAGAAATCCCTCAATTTTATAAAAAAGAGAAAAGGTGGCCACTGCAATTGCTTGTTAAACATCTAAGTATCCAACAAACACAATGTTCTCCTAACGTTCCTTTTAGGTTAGTATAATGATCTAAAATCTGTAAGTAAAATCTGGGTAACCTGTAAAATAAATATTATACATGGAAAAAAGTCTCATCACAAATATGTCTGTAGAGTTTTTTTTTACTTATGTCTTTTGTCTTATTTATAGTCTATCTAAAAATTCTAGACACGTAGAAAAATAGTCTTGTTTTCAAAAATAATGTCACACAATGAGCACCTGCACACTGGAAAGAGTCAAAAAACATCTGTAACATCACACACACCTGCACCAGCACATTGATGTTGCTTGACAGTCCCTCATTTTCCAAAACCCAACGCACGGCCTGCTGAGAGCTGAGCACTAGAATGACGGGTCGTTTGATTGGTCGAGAGGGATTCAGGGGTCTCAACACCACTGTCACCTGCAGACAGATACAGCTGAAAGACGTGCGCACTATGACAAGTGAGTGCACGGATTCTTATATACCTGTCTGCTGGAGGCTCCGCCCACTGAGATAACATGTGTCTCTTTAGCTCCGCCCTCTCTGGATGCACAACCTGTTCCCGCCTCAAAACGCTCCAGCTGGGCCTGAACAGGGTGCAGCGCCGCCACTGGAGACACAGAGCACTGCAACTCCCTGCTGGACACTGACACACACACACACACACACACGCAGGTTTGCTTCACTATCTATATTGCGTAAACTTCCATTGTTTTTCTATCGGGTTAATGATAGTGTCTATGGCCTACACCTAGTCCTAACCTGAACCCTAAACTAACCCTCAAAGAAACAAGTGCTCATCATTAGGTACTAATACACACATATATATATATATATCCATTAGCAGTGTTCTGCGTGGGGTGTGACGGCAGTGAGAGCTTCATTTGCAGATCTGAGATGGGTGAAAGTTGGTGCGCTAAATAAGTGTGAGCTATGAGTGTGAGTACTAGTGTGTGTTTGTGTGTGTTTATATATATGTATAAATATATATATATATATATATATATATATATATATATATATATATATATATATATATATATATATATATATATATATATATAAATATATATATATATATATATATATATGTTGTGTATATAAATATATATATATATATAAATATATATATATATATATATATATATATATATATATATATATATATATATATATATATATTTATACATATATAAACACACACAAACACACACTAGTACTCACACTCATAGCTCACACTTATTTAGCGCACGAACTTTCACCTTCATGTATATATGTATATATATGTATAAATAAATAAATATATATATATATATATATATATATATATATATATATATATATATATATATATATTGTGTATATAAATATATATATATATGTTGTGTATATAAATATATATATATAAATATATAAATATATATAAATATATATATATATATATATATATATTTATATATATATATATATATATATATTTATACATATATATAAACACACACAAACACACACTAGTACTCACACTCATAGCTCACACTTATTTAGCGCACGAACTTTCACCTTCATGTATATATGTATATATATGTATAAATAAATAAATAAATATATATATATATATATATATATATATATATATATATATATATATATATATATATATATATATATAAACACACACTCAAGAAATCTGCCTGGCTGCTGTATATTTTGTAAATTTGTATATTATGATGGTGTATTTTACCTGCAATTCCAAGCACCGTCAGCGGGAGGCAGAGGACAGCAGCAAGAATCTTCATTACGCACACGTTTACGAACTCAAGGTCCGACATACTAACAAGTAAAATGAGAAAGGAAAAAATTAAATAGGCAAAAACATTAAAGCCATGCCGGAAATTAAGTACTACACAAAAATTGGAAAAGTGTGTTAGTTAAAGTATGAACGGGAGTAGACATGGTACGATAACCATGTTTCAAGGTATACCAGGATTTGGCAAAGTCAAGGTTTTAAAACCGGCCAAATTTTCTGCTATACTGTTTCTAAGATGTGTGTCAAAAATATTAATATTAGGTTAATATTAGGTCTTGTTTGTTACGTAATTATAGTATTAATTATTAATTATAGTACTAATATTAGGTAGGTCATGACATCAGCTGACCAAAATTCAATGTCTAGTCAGCGTCTAAGGACAACGTTAATTTGACGTCCAATAATGACGTCAAATGATGTTGATATTTGGTGGATTTTAGGTTGTGTTCGAAAGTGACCAAAATCCTACGTCGAGCCAACATCTTAACCCAACGTCATATTGACATTAAATACTGGCATTTACTCATCAGGTATGGCAACCAAAATCCAACGTCTGATAGAAAGTCGAGCTGTCACATCATTAGATATTGATATTTGGTTGATTTTAGGTTGGATGTTGGACACTGACGTCAGCCTGATGTTGGGTTCTGATGTCAACTTGATTTTCAATTCCAAAAAAATTTAACGTCCCCTCGACGTTTAGGTACAACATCAATCTGACGTCATGTTGACATCCTGTGCCTGCTGGGATGTTTACTGTTCCAAAATATTTTGCAAATGTTTTTCAAAATAAAATATATTAAAGGGGAAAAAGTTTTTATATTTTACCCAGACATTTTTTTGGGATAGGACAGTGAAGATTTTTACAGAGCAGAGGAAGGGGAAGGATTGGCAAAGGACCTTGAATCGAACTCGGGTCGCCGTGAGCACCTTGGTGCTACGTGTCGACGTACTAACCACTAGGCTATTGGCACCGACTTACCCAGACATTTTAAATGAATATATTTTAGAGTAGTAATCAATACCGTGAAACAGTAATATATTTATCCAAGGTTATCATCCTGTCAGATTCATATACCAAGCCATGCCGAAATGGGAGTGGTATGAATGGAACTCAGACGTACTACATCCGCCATTAGTCATAGTGTCATCATAGTGTAGCATTCATTGTATGCGCACTTCAGAATCCCGCTGTTATTAGTACAGTAGGTCATCCTGCTTGAATTCTGACATACTGCTTGGCTCGCATCTTTATAGTATGGTCAAAGTATGCCATTTCGGACACAGCCTAAGAATTTCTTTTTTTTTTTTTTTACTTTCTACAACAACTACTACGAGGGCTGCTGCTGCTACCATTCATTATTATCATTAATATTATTACTTTTATTCATTCATTCATTTTCTTGTCGGCTTGGTCCCTTTATTAATCTGGGGTCGCCACAGCGGAATGAACCGCCAACTTATCCAGTACGTTTTTACGCAGCGGATGCCCTTCAGCCGCAACACATCTCTGGGAATCATCCACACACACATTCACACACACACTCATACACTACGGACAATTTAGCCTACCAAATTAACCTGTACCGCATGTCTTTGGACTGTGGGGGAAACCGGAGCACCCGGAGGAAACCCACAGGAAGGCAGGGAGAACATGCAAACTCCACACAGAAACACCAACTGAGCTGAGGTTCGAACCAGCGACCTTCTTGCTGTGAGGCGACACAGTGTGTGAATGTGTGTGTGTGGATGTTTCCCAGAGATGGGTTGTGGCTGGAAGGGCATCCGCTGCGTAAAAACTTGCTGGATAAGTTGGCGGATTAATAAAGGGACTGAGCCGACAAGAAAACGAATTAATATTTTAGGGCCAGACAGAATCTGCTGACATCTTTTGCTATTTCTGCTGAGAATTTTTTTTAAAATCTGCGAATTATATGGAATGATTTTAGGAGTATCATAACTAAAAACCTAATTTATGAATAAATAATAATACATTTTAAACTTGAGTGAAACAATGAAAGATGCTTTCTCTTCTTTGGAATTGGCAGCAAGGAAAATGGGACTTGAGGTAAGTGAAAGCAAGACGAAGTATCTGACCAGACCCAACGATACAAGTGGGAAATGATATATTTGAAAAGGTCAATAAGTTCAATTATCTAGGATCAGTGATTACTACAAACAACGATCTAAATCAAGAAGTGGTACAGAGACTTGCCTCTGCAAATAAAAGCTATTACGGACTCATGAAGTACATGAAGATCCGTTCACTGCCTAGACAGACAAAGATAACCCGATATAAAGTCCTGATTCGCCCAGTCTTGGCCTATGGATCAGAAACATGGACAATGACAAAAGCCATAGAACAAAAGCTCTTAGTTTTTGAAAGAAAAATGTTGAGGAGAATATATGGCCCAATAAAAGACAATAATCAATGGAGGATACGTCACAACAATGAGCTTGCAGCCTTGCATAAGGAAATTGATATAGTTAAATATATCAGACTTGCGAGACTAAGGTGGGCAGGACACGTCATATGTATGGATCAAAATGCCATTCCAAAAAAAATCTTCAGCACTGACCCAGTAGGCAAAAGAAAAGTAGGAAGGCCTAAACCAAGATGGCGAGACTGCATTAGCAGTGACGCCAATGATTTAGGAATAAGGAATTGGTGGGCAGTTGCCCGGGACAGAGAACATTGGCGGAAATTACTTGAGGCAGCCAGGATCCAGTAATGGAATGTTGCGCTAAGGATGATGAAGACATTTTAAACTTTTATTGAATGTTTACAATGCAAAACCCATTAGATTCACTTATTTGGGAAACAAAGCAAGTCTCTCATGTAATATATCTACTAAAACATATTACTTTACAAACTGTACATAACTCATATAGACATTTTATTATCACTATTATTATATCACAATAATATCAGTGGAATTCATTTAAAAACTGAATAAGCACAAATTTACGCTCATTAACACAAGCCAATGCATAGACTCAATGAATCTGCGGATTTCAGCGTGCGCAGAGTCTATGTGGGCCTACATATTACATTTTACAACTGTAGAAGTTATAATACTACAATACACCACAGTTTACTGTAGTAAAAACTAAAGTATACCTATATTTGTTACAGTTCATCAGTTCACTATAGTTAATACTACAGCATGCTGCTGCATGCATTAAAAAGAGTTAAATAAATAAGTAAATATTCTAACACATACAGCATAATACCCTTTACACTTCACTTTAGTGTTTTTAATGTGGGCAGCTGATTTTTATTAGCTATATTACAAAAAAAAAAAAAACAAATGCAGGCACAATAAAAACATTTAATAGCAATTCTATTCAGCAATATTTATTCAAGTTATATATAATAATGTCATGTATTTGACTATTATAATTTGCTCAAAATTCCAAGTACATTTTCATAAACAAATAAAACTGAAAACTATAATTAAAGAAATAGTTCACCCCAAAAAAATGACAATTCTGTCATCATTTACTCTCCCTTGACCAAATCAAACAAAGGAAGATATTTAGCAGGAAACCTGTAAACATTGTCTTCCACAGTATTAGATTTTCCAACTATGGATGTCAATGGTTACTGGCTTCAAACTAAATATCCTCTATTGTGTTCATGAGAGTAGGAAATGGTTCAAAACAAGTGACCGAAGTGACCAAAAATAAGCAAATGATGGATGAAAATATCTCTTTAAATCTTACTTTTTAATTTTGTGTCATAGTTTATTTGTGTTTTTATCGAATAATTAAATAATAAAATTATAGTTTCTTCCAAAAAGAATAAAAAAAATAAATAAATAAAACTGAAAACCACAATTAAACTAATAGTACACCCACAAAATAATGTCACTTGACTTGCTTCAAACCATGTTAAGTTTGTTTTTTGTTGGAAAAAAGACAAGATATTTAGCAAAAAACCTGCAAGTATTGATTTCTGCATTATTTGTTTTTGCTATGGATGTCAATGGTTACAGGCTTCAAACAAGATATCTTCTTTCGTTTCGTGTTCAACAGGGAAAAAACAACACACACACATTGGTTTGAAACAAGAGTGACCAAATTGAGCAAATGATGATTAAAATATCTCTTTAAATCTCACTCTTTAACTTTAAATCGTACTTTATTTGTGTATTTTAAATATTAAATAATAAAACTATAGTTCAGCCAAAAAACTCACCTGCAGCAAGCCTCAGTCCTGAAAGTCTTAAAAGATGCGCCGGTTTACATCCGAGACCCCCCGCAGCTGGAGGATGGAGCAGTCCAGCATAAGCCGACCAGTGTCTTCTGATCGGGTGAGAAAATTTTGGGTCAGCTGATGTAGCGCGGAGGGGGGCGGGGCCGCGCGGTGGGAAGACGCGCGCTCTGCTGGAGGAGGGAACAGATTTCCCGCGCGCCAAACTGTCTGAGGGGAGAAGAGATTGAGATTCAACCGTCGAAAAACAAGATGATAACGGGAAAAGGCGATTATATTGCGGTGAGATTTTAAACATATTGTGTTTCTTTGTGTAAATAAGATAACTTAGGGAGCAAAAGGGAGAGAAAAACCTGCAAGATAATAACTTTTTTCCCCTGTCAAAAAGTAGGCTACTTCATAAACACCGCCTGAACAGTTTAATGGATTAGTTCACTCCCAGAACAGACATTTTAATAATTTACTCGCCTCCTTGTCATCCTAGATGTTCATTTCTTGTTTTAGGCAAACAAGGGAAAACTGAAAAAGTGATTATATCCTGTGAAATTTTCAATAAATTGTGTGTCTTTGTGTTGATAAGTTAGAAACCAAAAGGAAGAGAAAACACTGCAAGATTTAAAGGATTAGTTGACCTCCAGAATGGACATTTCACAATAATTTACTGAGCTCCTTTGTCATCCCTGCTGAAAAATCCAGCTTAAACCAGCCTAGGCTGGTTGGCTGGTTTTAGCTGGTCGACCAGCCTGGTTTTAGAGGGGTTTTGGCCATTTCCAGGCTGGTTTCCAGCCATTTCCAGCCTGGTCCTAGCTGGGTAGGCTGGAAAATGACCTGTCAAATCCAGCTAAAACCAGCTTGACCAGCCTGGTTTAAGATGGATATAGCTGGTTTTGGCTGGACTCTCAGCTTGGCTAGGCTGGTCAAGCTGGTTTTAGCTGTCATCTCCCAGCCTGACCAGCTAAGACCAGGCTGAAAATGGCTGGAAACCAGCCTGGAAATGGCCAAAACCCCTCTAAAACCAGCCTGGTCGACCAGCTAAAACCAGCTAACCAGCTTAGGCTAGTTTAAGCTGGATTTTTCTGCAGGGATCCAAGATGTTAATTTCTTCATTCAGTAAAAAACAAGATAACAGATTATATTCGGTGAGATTTTAAATTGTGTAAATAACATTACTTTGAAAACAAAAAAGGGAAAGAAAACGTGCAAGACATAACCTTTTTGCCCTGACAACACTGCCTAGATAGTTTAAAGCAGTGGTTCACAACTGGTTTGGCTATGGGACCCACATTTTTACATGGTCATCAACCCGCGACCCAAAATTTTCAGAACTGTAATATAATTTTAGGAATTATAATTAATATAATTAATTGTATTTATTTGTTAACATACACAAGTAGTGACAGGAAAATCATAAGAAAATCATTAAGACTTACAAATAAACAATATTTCATAATTGTCATTTAACAAAATGTCTCAAATTATAAAAATATTACAAAGTAAAAATGACAAATGTTTGGTTTCTAAAAGTGCTTTTGTGAGAGCACATCACTACATATGACACACTGAGGTTTTAAGCCTTTTTTTTGTCATCAATATATGTAAATCCATACTTTACATATTCGGGGTCGTACTTGCGCTTCGACATATTTGTTGCTATAAATGAAATTTCACATGTCAAACGGTACAGTTGACGCTCGCGCATTTCAAAATAATAGTCTTATATAAGCAAAATAAGTTAAACATTAAACATTTGTTGTTGTTTTTTGACCACACACTCTACGACCCACTGAAAATGTTCCCGCGACCCACTTTTGGGTCGCAACCCACCAGTTGAGAAACACTGGTTTAAAAGATTAGTTGACTGCTGGAATGATGGACATTTCACAGTAGCCTAATTCACTCACCTTTCTTTTTTCAGTAAAAAAAAACTGATAATAGATAATTGAAAAAAGCCTTATATTTAGTGATATTTTAGAAACTTTGTATGTTTTTGTGTAAATAAGATAACTTAGAAACAAAAACAGAAGACAAAACCAGCAGGACAGTATTTTTCCCTGACAAAAAGTAAGCTACTTCATTAACACTGCCTCGACTATTTAAAGAGTTGACTTCCAAAATGGACATTTTAACGATAATTTACTCACCTCTGTGTTATCAACCATGTTACTTTTTTTTATTCAGTAAAAACTAGATGTTATTAGACAAAAAATAACTATTATATTGGTGAGATTTTAAACATATTGTGTGTCTTTGTGTAAACAGGTTAACTTGGTTTACCAAAAGGGAGAGAAAAGCTCCAGGATAGTATTTTTTCTTTTCCTGAAAAAAACTAGGCTAATTTATAAACACTGCCCGGACAGTTTAAAGGATTAATTCGCTCCCAAAATGGACGTTTCATAATACTTTACTAACCCCATTGTCATCCAAGATTATAACTGCTTTATTCAGTTAGAAAAAAGTTAACAGGGCAAATTATTATATTCACTGAGGTTTCTAACATTTTTTGTCTAAATAATATAACTTTGAAAACAAAAAGGGAAAGAAAATGTGCAAGATATGGCCTAACCTTGTTTTCCCTAACACTGCCTGGACAGATTAAAGGATTAGTTGACTCCCAGAATGATGGACATTTCACAATAATTTACTCACCTAAGTGTTTTCCAAAATGTGTATTTCTTTATTCAGCAAAACAAAACCAACAAAAACAAAAAAACAAAACAGTTAGATAATTGAAAAAAGCATTATATTGGTGAGATTGTATACATATTGTATGTTTTTGTGTAAATAAGATAACTTAAAAAACTAAAGGGGAAGACAGAACCGGCAGGACAGTATTCTTTCTCGACAAAAAGTAAGTTACTTTATAAACACTGCCTGGACTGTTTAAAGGATTAGTTCATTCCCAAAATGGACGTTTCATGATAATTAACTCACCCCCTTGTCATCCAAGATGTTAATTTCTTTATTCGGTTAGAAAAACAAGAATAAAACGGGAAAACATGATTTTAAACATGAGATTTTAAACACATTGTTTGTATTTGTGTACCTATGTAAGATAACTTAGAAACCAAAAGAGAGAGAAATCCTGCAAAATATTAACTTTTTTTCTGACCAAAAGTAGGACATACTTCTGCCTGGACAGTTTAAATGACTAGTTCATTCCTGGAATTGAAATTTCATGATAACTTACTAACCTTCCTGTCATCTGAGATGTTAATTTTTATCTTCAGTTAATTTTTTTCATGAATTTGTTTATTTTTTTCTTGGGGGGAATGTCATTACAATGCAATGCATTCTGGGTAAAAAATAAAAAAAACTTGCTGGTTGAATAAAAGTAACTTCAAGTCAGAATTCACCAGGGATATGAATCATTTCAGGTTTGACTTTATATTGCAGAAAAGCAAAACAATCCCCCCTCCACCCCCCAATATGGTGCATTCCTCTAAACAATCTTGACATTGTCATCTTGAAATAGAACCATAACTCAGTAGATTCCTTGATCTCAAAATGTAATAAAAAACATTAAAACTGAAAAAATGTTACTTAATAAGAGGTCTTAATATCAAAACAAAATTACATTTACATCTAACATTGGCAAAACAGATCGAAACACTCTTCTCCTGTAATCCTTAATTTTTTTTTACGCCGTTAGATGTCAGTTTGACATCAGGATAGTTTACATGCATTGTAGAAGTACAAAATCCAGTGTAAAATTGGAATTTAAGCATTCAGATGAATAAAACATTTCTTATACTTTTTGCGTCATTATGTTGGTGGTCAAAAGGCCATCAATGTGTGGATGTCAAATAGACATAAAGGTTTTGAAATCAAATTGATTTGCATGGTTATTTTTACGTCACTGTATGTCAATTTAATGCCGTTTTAACATCTAAGGGCCTGATAGGACGATACAACTATTTAGCATGGTTGTATAAGAAATAAAACGCTTAAAATTGCGTTAGTTAATGTCACTGCAATAAAGATCCAACTATATATTTTTAAGAATTAGCTTATGTTTTTATTATTATTTCGGTAAGACTTCACGTTGAGTAATTACTGTTTTTACTAACATGAACAACCAGCCTGATCTCACAAGAAAACATAAGTATTTTACGTTCTGCCAGTTTAGTGGTGAATTTGTACGAGTTCAGTCGTACGGAATTGTACGATTTTAAAAAGGAGGCGTGGCACCTAACCCCACCCCTAAACCCAACCGTCATTGGGGGATGAGCAAACCGTACTAAAATGTACGAATTAGATCGTACGAATTCGTACGAATTAGCAACTAAATGAAAAAGTTACGAATTGCCGTGAGATTGTGTTGGAGCAACACATTTATGAAAGTATTTATTAATTTTGTTAAAGTTAGTTAATGGTAATGAAGTTGTTCATTGTTAGCTCATGTTAGTTATCACATTACCGAAATCTTGTTGTATAGGGTGATCATTTTAGTTAATTCAGACAAGGCAGTATCAGATAGTAATACAATGTTGATTCGTCATATAGTGCAATATATGACACTAATATTATTGGTACTGTTTGTTACTGCTGAATCCACTCTACAACCATTAATTTACCTAATTGTCTCTTTTATTTCTGCGTGCACACACACACACTCTAAACTGTTAATAATAATTTGTCCATAATTATAACTAGATTGATTTCATAACAATTCACCTCATCTCGATAAGCTCAATCCTTCCTCATGCTTGTTGCCAACAAGAATAAATAATTGTCTCCCTCGGGCAGTGGGATTTTCTAATTAAGCCGCTGTTTTGAACATTATCTTGTTTTTGGTCATAGTGACACGTTTCATAAGAAATATGTTGTTTTTATGGGTAAAGCAGGTGAGGGGTGGGCACCACTAAAGTTTCACTCAAACCTTTTACCACTTACATATTATATAGAGAACATTATCCGTCCATGTCTCCATAGCAACTCAGAATAAACGAAGCACCGCATTAGCAGAAACTCATTGAAAAAAAAAAACAAGCGCTTGACAGAAAGCACATGCTGTTGCATTAAAATATTTGCCAAGTACAAGTAATTGCAACTCTGTGCTCTATTTAAAAAAATAAATAAATAAATGAAGTCTGTTCTGTGTGTTGAGTCAGAGCTTAACCCTCTGTGCTGTTGGGGATACTTTCAGTGATTTAAAAAACCCAGGCTCATTATTGATACATACCCCTATATACATTTATCAAGAGCACCAAATACGTTCCAGGAGCTACGTTTTTTTTTTTGCAGCTTTTGTTTTCACGAATCCACCAGAGGCTGCTATGTACACTTTCTTAGATATCTCAAATTTTTCTCGCCAATCGTACCTTCTCTCATCGTGTAAATCCACCAGAGGCCGCTGTAGAGTGACCGATCGATTGATTCCTCTGCCCACCCCCTTCCCTAAACTAAACCAACAGTGTTTTCAAAGGCACAGATTGACCCGCTCACCACCTTTCCTAAACCCAACTGATAGTGTTTTCAAAAGCATCGATTGACCAGCGCCCACTCCCTTCCCTTAACCCAACTGATAGTGTTATCAAAAGCATCAATTGACCTGCCCACCCCTTCCCTAAACCCAACTGATAGAGTTTCCAAAAGCATCAATTAATCAGCGCCCACCCCCTTCCCTAAACCCAACTGCTAGTGTTTTCAACACCATCGATTGACCAGCATCCACTCCCTTCCCTAAACCCAACCGATAGTGTTTTTAAAAGCATCGATTGACCCGCCCACCCCCTCCCCTAAACCCAACCGATAGTGTTTTCAAAAGCATCAATTGACCCACCCACCCCCTTCCCTAAACCCAACCGATAGTGTTTTTAAAAGCATCGATTGACCCGCCCACCCCCTCCCCTAAACCCAACCGATAGTGTTTTCAAAAGCATCAATTGACCCACCCACCCCCTTCCCTAAACCCAACCGATAGTGTTTTTAAAAGCATCGATTGACCCGCCCACCCCCTCCCCTAAACCCAACCGATAGTGTTTTCAAAAGCATCAATTGACCCACCCACCCCCTTCCCTAAACCCAACCGATAGTGTTTTTAAAAGCATCGATTGACCCGCCCACCCCCTCCCCTAAACCCAACCGATAGTGTTTTCAAAAGCATCAATTGACCCACCCACCCCCTTCCCTAAACCCAACCGATAGTGTTTTTAAAAGCATCGATTGACCCGCCCACCCCCTCCCCTAAACCCAACCGATAGTGTTTTCAAAAGCATCAATTGACCCACCCACCCCCTTCCCTAAACCCAACCAATAGTGTTTTCAAAAGCATCAATTAATCAGCGCCCACCCCCTTCCCTAAACCCAAGATTTTAAATCTTTATTTTTGAAGAACATATTATAGAATATATTGTATTTTTGCATTGTATTTTGTTTTTTTAATATACCTAATTGATTAGACTTATTTACATAACTTATAATTTATTTACACTTGTTTACAATTACTATTGTGAGTGATCACTTTTCAGAAAAGTAGATGTCTACTATGTGTTACAGCAGTGTTTCTCAACCACGTTCCTGGAGGAGCACCAGCACTGCATGTTTTGGATGCCTCCTTTGTCTGTCACACCCATTACAGGTGTTTCAGTCTCCGCTAACGAGCTGATGAGCTGAATCAGGTGTGTTTGGTTTAGGAGACATGGAAAAATGTGCAGAACTGGTTCTCCTCCAGCAACGTGGTTGAGAAACACTGTGTTACAGCTTTGTGACACAATGCTTTTACAACATTTTAGGGCATAGATCAGAGCACTTAATCATACAGATTTGAAATAATCTTATGGGATGGTCAGAGGTTTGTTTGAAATTACTGTTAGCATTTTTATGTGTACATCTCCAGCTTCTGACTCATATGAAGTTAGAAGAAAATAAAAAACATAAAAAAAGTATATAAATATAATATAATAAAAGCCAGGAAAATCCATCTTATTTGACTGAATCATTGAAAGTTATTAAAGTATAATGAATACAGACAAAGAAATAGGTGTCACAACCAGCGATCGCTCCCCAGAGGATCGCTGGTTCTCACACGAACTCAGGACTACATTTCCGCATTCCCCAGGACTACACATTCATACATGCACTGCTCCCAAACACGCACGTCTGCTCACTCATGTATCCTGATTGCAAGCACCAGCTGAGCCTTGTTCACAGACTGATTTCATTCATTCATAAGCCACTCTCTCACGCTACCAGTTTGCAGAGTCTTGTTTTCCCAGTGTGACATTACGAAGCGTTTTTCCCTGTCTTGTTTCTCCGTGTATCGATCCTAGCCTAGTACCCTGGTTATCCTTTTTAGCCTTTTGACCATTTGCCTGTTTAACGTTGACGATTCTGGACTGCCTTAACATACCCGTTTGCACCCGATTTGACCATTGCTTGCCTGACATTGAATAAACTGCATATTGGATCTTACCTCCTGTTGTCTCCTGTCATTCCACCCCAGTCGTGGTAACAAAAGGTGTAGATGTAGGTGGAAGAAAAGTCATGAGTTTGGCATTACGTGATTCACAGAAATGGTGATGTGAAGTAACTTTCTTAAAGTTTTAACATCAGTTTCAGATTTCATCAGATTTCATTCTGGAAAAGCATCACTTACATCTTTTATTTTAAGTTCTTTTTTATTTTAAGTTTTCTTTTTTCTACAGTGCTTTTTACAATGTAGATTGTGTCACAGCAGCTTAACATAGATGATCAGCTTAAGACAGATGACATAAATTATAATATATCGTCAGAGCTTCCAAAAAGTATTCTGGTTGTTATTTATGATTGAGAACATTTTGTAATGTAGCATTATCATAAAAGGTTTGCACTGGCGTTCAGTTATCTGTATGCATGGCCATACTTGTGATATGCTGAGATGTAAACAACAGAATGAACTGCACTGTTAATGTTAGAGCAGCGCAACTATGAAAAAAGCCATGGTTGTTTAAATAATTGCAAGTGGGCTTTTTGAATAATACACATACAGGCTTCTTGCACTTTGTTTGGAGTCAAATTCAACCACTTTTCATGTATTTTCCAAGTGCGTTTTTAAGTTTTCAAAAATGATATATTTACATACACATTTATCATCACATTATTTCAAAAACATTGTAAGGACATTTTTGATGGCATTTTTGCTCCAGGTCCAACACTTGATTACTGTAATTTACACTGTTGAATGTCATTTACTTGCACTTTTAATGTGTCGTCTTTCATCTTAAATTCATATTTATTTTAATATCATGTACAGTTGAAGTCAGAATTATTATTCATTCATTCATTCATTTTCTTGTCGGCTTAGTCCCTTTATTAATCTGGGGTCGCCACAGCGGAATGAACCGCCAACTTATCCAGCACATTTTTACGCAGCGGATGCCCTTCCAGCCGCAACCCATCTCAGGGAAACATCATCTGCAGAATTCTGCACACGCAGATTCCGTGTGGGCCTAGCTATAACTTTATACATGTTCATATATAGCCAAATATACAGTTGAAGGCAGAATTTTTAGCCCCCTTCGAATTTTTGTTCTTCTTTTTTAAATATTTTACAAATGATGTTTAACAGAGCAAGGAAATTTTCACAGTATGTCTGATAATATTTTTTCTTCTGGAGAAAGTCTTATTTGTTTTATTTTGGCTAGAATAAAAGCAGTTTTTAATTTTTTAAACGCCATTTTAAGGGCAAAATTATTAGCTCCTTTAAGCTATATTTTTTCTCGATAATCTCCAGAACAAACCATCGTTATACAATAACTTCCCTAATTACCCTAACCTGCATAGTTAACCTAATTAACCTAGTTAAGCCTTTAAATGTCACTTTAAGCTACTAGTATCTTGAAGTACATCTAGTCAAATATTATTTACTGTCCTCATGACAAAGATAAAATAAATCCATTATTAGAAATAAGCGATTAAAACTATGATGTTTATAAATGTGTTGAAGAAATCTTCTCTCTGTTAAACAGAAATTGGGGAAAAAATAATAATTATTCTGACTTCAACTGTATATGTGAACACACATAAACAGCATTGTTTACAGCTTATATGTGCATATTTGTAATTCCAAGGGTTGAAAAAATATGGATATTTAAATATACTTGTAAAATAGTCATATGTAATTTGCATATATTGGCATATACCATGTTTGCTGTGTTTTTAAAGATGCTGACATATTTTAGAGTGTGTGTAATCCAAATATGAACTTGTATGACATACAGTTGAAGTCAGAATTATTAGCCCCCCCTGTTTATTTTTCCCCAATTTCTGTTTAACAGAGAGAAAATTTCTTCAACATTTCTAATCATAATAGTTTTAATAAGTCATCTCTAATAACTGATTTGTTTTATCTTTGCCATGATGACAGTAAATAATATTAGACTAGATATTCTTCAAGACACTTCTATACAGCTTAAAGTGACATTTAAAGGCTTAACTAGGTTAATTAGGGTAACTAGGCGGGTTAGGATAATTAGGCAAGTTATTGTATAATGATGGTTTGTTCTGTAGAATATCAAAACAAAAATTGCCTAAATGGGCTAATAATTTTGTCCTTAAAATGGTTTTTAAAAAATTAAAAACTGTTTTTATTCTAGTCGAAATAAAACAAATAAGACTTTCTCCAGAAGAAAAAATATTATCAGACACACTGTGAACATTTCCTTGCTCTGTTAAACATCATGTGGGAAATATTTAAAAAAAGAGAAAAAAATTCAAAGGGGGGCTAATAATTGCGACTTCAACTGTGTATGTCATTTATTTGATCTATCTTTAGTATGGAGAGCCCTGCTGTGACATTAATCCCAAAGGGAAATTCACATAGAGTCTGACAAACAAATATATCAGATTTCTATATGCAACATGAGGAATAGGTAGGGGTGTCACGATTTCGATTTTTAATCGGAATCGATCAAAATTTATGCTCAATTTCAATTATCAAATCAAAAAATAGTATCATCGATGCTGCCACGCCCCCATGTCACCTCAGCTTGGCTTGCCAAGCGGGAAAGAAACAGGCTTGTTGAAGTGCTTGTTAAACTGCAGAAGCAGGAGACCCGTCGACAGAACGTAAACCCTCTCCTCTTTCAATGAAGTCGCCGGTGTGGAAGCATTTTATATTTCCAGTGAGTTATGTTGACAACGTTTGTGTTGTCGACAAAAAAAAACACAGTTTTGCAAGCTCTGCTATGTACGTATTACATACGGTTCGTCCGATAGACAACACCGGCATCGTGATCCTCCGCCCGCCCCCGTTGCAAATCCGCTTGCGAAAAGTTCACACTCAGGCCCTGTTTACACTGTCTATGTTTTTAAATGGCATTTTAGAACGACAACGATTTGACATCCACAGTGGCGTGTAGCATTTCTGAGCAGCCCTCCTTCCTCTCTACCTCTGAAAATGCACATCACGTGACCACACAGACGCACTCACAGCCATGCGCTCGAGACAGCAGGTCCAGGCAGTCAGAGGACTGCTTCAATCTTTCACTCACTTGTACTTAGTCGCTTTAGCGAACTCCTCAGATACTGTTGGCTGGTTCCTGTTGGTTGTGCGTCTTTTTTTACCGACGCCATTATAACGACACAGATCACTGCCTATTCACGAGTCCCGCAGAAAAAGTGATTGACAGGTGGTGATTATGTGTGTATCTTGCATTTATTCATTTACTGTATAATTTGTTTATGGATAAAACAAAGACCATGCAGGTCAGGTAGTTTAAACGGTAGGCTACCAATAATTAATTGGTCATTAATTAATTAATTATTCATAATCGAAAATCGAATCCTGCCTTCAGAATCGAAAATGTAATCGAATCGAGGATTTGGAGGATCGTGACACCCTTAGGAATAGGTAAATATATACTTTACATTACTACAGCAAACTTCATAAAGTGAACTTAAAATGTATTCTTGTCTTTCATTTAGTAAAGGTTAACGTGAGCTTAATCTGCGGCTCTTCAGGATCACGGTCACAGTTTCTCTCAATGATCAACAATCTGAGCGAAGGACTTGACTTTGGAGGACTCTTTAAGCAACATGGTTTAAACACACACGAGAGATTTGGAGAAAGAGTACAAACAACATTACCAGATATAACAGTGTGCTGCTTTTCTGGCTCTTATCTTCACCTTGAGCTAAAGCATGCGGGAACAGCGAGTCTCTGTCTGCTGATGGACTGATTAATGCTGCCGGCAGGAGACACACAAGTAAAACACGGTCAATTATCACAAATTATCATTATTGTGGAAAGCATATCAAGGATAAAACTGGATAAGACAAGCACCGCTTTTACAGTTGCAGATTCTGTCCGTGTGCTCCATATAGGCTTTAACTGTTCTGCTGCAGGAGTGTAGAAGTATATTTTATTAGGAGTGTGCACTACAAGGGGGCTTGACCCTATAATTAATGCTTGATCCCTCTGAAGGATGCATGTCAGCTCTCTAAATAGTGAGAAATAGTTTGCCCTGATATGCATCTTAAATAATAGAATACCCATACACTTTTTAAAATGAGCTGAAACAACACAATTCTTGAGATTTCATTGGGGCAACTTGTTTTTTATGCTCAGTCCACGTACATTTGTCAAAAGTGTTAAGTTAACTTGATCAATTTGTGTTGGGGCAACATGAATGAATTGTGTGGAACCCTGCATTATTTACAGTGTATAAAGATATACAGTTGAAGTCAGAATTATCAGCCCCCTTGTTTATTTTCCCGCCAATTTCTGTTTAACGGAGAGCAGATTTTTTTTCAACACATTTCTAATCATAATAGTTTAATAACTCATCTCTAATAACTGAGAATGAGACTATCTATCTATCTATCTATCTATCTATCTATCTATCTATCTATCTATCTATCTATCTATCTATCTATCTATCTATCTCTGTCTGTCTGTCTGTCTGTCTATCCATGCATCTATCCATCCATCCCTCTATATCTCGGTCTGTCTGTCCATCCATCCATCCATCCATCCATCCATCCCTCCCTCTATAAGTCTGTACATCCTTCCAACCATCTATCTATCTATCTATCTATCTATCTATCTATCTATCTATCTATCTATCTATCTATCTATCTATCTATCTATCTATCTATCTATCTATCTATCTATCTATCTATCTATCTATCTATCTATCTACAGTATCTATCTATCTATCCATCCATCTCTCTATCTCTATCTATCTATCCATCCATCCATCCATCCCTCTATATCTCGGTCTGTCTGTCTGTTCGTCCGTCCGTCCCTCTATCTATCTATCTATCTATCTATCTATCTATCTATCTATCTATCTATCTATCTATCTATCTATCTATCTATCTATCTATCTATCTATCTATCTATCCATGCATTTATCCATCCATCCCTCTATATCTCGGTCTATCTGTCTGTCTGTCTGTCCGTCCGTCCGTCCGTCCATCCATCTACCTATCACTCTATTTATCCATCTATCCATCCATCTCTCTATCTCTGTCTATCCATGCATCCATCCATCCATCCCTCTATATCTCGGTCTGTCTGTCTGTCTGTCCGTCTATCTATCTATCTATCTATCTATCTATCTATCTATCTATCTATCTATCTATCTATCTATCTATCTATCTATCCATCCATCCATCCATCCATCCATCCATCCATCCATCCATCCATCTATCTATCTATCCATCCATCTCTCTATCTCTGTCTGTCTATCTATACATCCATCCATCCATCCATCCCTCTATATCTCGGTCTGTCTGTCCGTCCGTCCGTCCGTCCCTCTATCTATCTATCTATCTATCTATCTATCTATCTATCTATCTATCTATCTATCTATCTATCTATCTATCTATCTATCTATCTATCTATCTATCTATCTATCTATCTATCTATCTATCTATCAACGTATGCATGTCTGTGTTGACAATATGCATGCATGTATGTGCATATACAGTATGTGTGTGTATGCATGCATGTATGTGCTTGTATGTGTGTATGATATACCATATTCATGAAAATGAACAACTTTAAGAAAGCAGAAGTACATTTTTCTCAGTTATTTTCTGTTAAAAATTGTACGTGTTTGACATTTTTTCCATTATTTATTTTCAGACTAATAACATTCCATGGCCGAAAATTCAGTGCACCCCTACACTAAACGCAATGTTTGCGGGAACTAACGCTATAAACAAAGTTGAGAAGGTGAAGCACTGTGTTGATCCTAAACCAATGCAGCATCCTCCTCCATCTGCTCGACTGCACATGAGTTATGTGGGAGAAATATATGTGGAAGTGGGAGAAATATATGTGGAAATGGGAGAAATATATATAATCCACAGCATATTTTCTGTGATGAGTCTGAAACACACCTGAGCCTGACAGTCCAACGCAAGCCACTCGACCCCAGCAACCTCAAACCATTCATTAAAAAACAGCACGCAATCCAATCACTCCGGCAATAAAGTAGAGTCTGGCCTGACGATGCGCAATTATGGGATGTCAGATGTTTTTGGTTTGGAGCGAGCTGATTCTGTCTGAGTGGCCTCTCCGCAGTCATTCACTGTAAATTAAATGGAAAAACACACATTAATGTTCGCTGTACGCTCGCTTTCCACTGGCGCATTCCCTACAGAGTCTCTCGAACTTTGCTGAAGCACCTCTGTCATAAGCCTTCAGGTTCATTTTTTTAATCTAGTGAAGACGTACATTATAAATTGCTCTCAGACTTGAAGCGGGCCTTGAGATGAAGTAAAATTACACTTCATCCTACAGTATATGCATCTTTTAAACAGTGTTGGGTGTAACGAAGAGGGCCAGATAGAATCTGCACATTTTTTGCTATTCGTGCAGAATGATTTTGAGAGTATAGCAACAAAAAAACTTAACAGGGAGATATTATGCTCCATTTTACAAGATGTAAAACAAGCCTCTTATTTCCCTAGAGAGAGTGTGTGTGACGTTTCAGCTCAAATACCACACTAATAATGTTATATAAACAGGTGTGTGAGGACAATCCAGAATCGTAGTCAATTTAACAAGCAAGAGGTCGAAAGGCAGGCGGCAGACAAGGATAACTACATAAACAAGGCTAGGTTCAAAACACAGGAAAACAAGACAAGGAAAACGCGTTGTAATGCTACTTTACAGTGAACAAGACTCGGCAAACTGAAGGAGTAAATGTGTGGCTTAAATAGTGTGTGTTAATCAGTCTTTGAAAGTTCTCAGGTGTGCGAAAGTAATCAAGCTAAATGAGGAAGCAGGTGTGTGGGCGAAGAGCAGGGGTCCGTTCTTAGTACCTCACTTAAATGATCTAAGATGATTTGGCAGATCCTGGATCTTTTAATCTTGATAACTGATCTCTCGCTAATTTGGTTCTTCAAACAAGTTCGTGAATCAGATTAGAATGTCTGGATAAACTGATCTGAGATGTTGTGTTGTGAAGGACAGATCTATCGATCCTCGAAATCATGATCAGCAATGCAGCGATTGGCTGACGGCACAGCAGCGTAATGACATCATCTGATTAATATTCAATTATCCATGTGAGCAAAACTACATCAAATTAGCAGTAAACGGCTTGTTAAATATGACACGCAATAACTTTTCCCATTTGTTATGAGCGGCAGGCTTTACACTTTCATGTGTCAAGAGTATTCATCATGTATTTCAGTGCAAATCCGTGTATTGAGTTCTACATTTAGAAAATATTGTCTATATTATAGTAGCCGTTTTTAAGCCGTGTAAAGTATAACTGGTCGTTTACAAAAGCATTTTGATATTGGTAAAGGCGTCTGCAACTTTTGTGAAGCATCAAATCACTATTAACTATCAAAACATGTTTATGACTGCATAAATGTATTATTGATTTAAAAAGAAAAGTCACATATTGTGCATTTCTATCATACACAATTTGTACTAAAGCGATCTAAAAAGTTCATATCAATAAGTTTTCTCTTTGCACCACCAGGTGGCAGTCTTTGTACTTTCATTTCGAGGGTGCAGCTTGCATACGTTTTATTAATATGTATAACTTTATTTATTTTATTAATGACTATAACTTTATATATATATATAGTTAAAAAAAATATGTACCATTTTCCCAAGTGTATATAACTACTACTGTAAGAAAATATCAGTATTGGGAACATACTTTCTGTATTATCTTTGCTTGAACTGAGCCGATCTAATCCTGTTTATATGAACTGAACCTGCTCCCGATCAGGTTTGACCTAGCAGAACTGTTGCTATGACAACAACTCTCGGATCAGCTTTGAAGAACGAAACGATCCTGGATCGTGTCAAATCGTCAATATCTAAATCCAGCTAACTGAGCAATCCACGTACGAAGAACGGACCCCATGTATGAAGTTGAAGTCCATTTACAAACACATTTGTAGTTCTGTGAGTGAGAATGTTAACCTCTGGTGGTTAGAGATCGCTGGTGAATGTGACACTCTGAACCTGACCCTTTTAACCTTTGATCTTAATTGTGGTGTTTTGGTGACTGTCGCTTTAAATGCAAATGAGATTGTGCCCTTTTCAAAAGAGGGAGGGACTGTACAAACACTGGTACAGTGCATAGTAGCAGATGCAAAACTAATGGTGGATGGCTGCTTCTCACTCAAGGCTGTTTATGGCCACTAGTGGGCGGGGCTTTCCCTCTCTGATGACACGTACAAAAGGGGAATGTCAATCAAAGTGTTTCTGCAGACTGTTTTTATCAAGTGTGATGATAAACATTACAATTAATACATTTGTGTCAAGTTTAGCGTGATCAAAACAATAGCAAAACGGGAACAAAAGATTGCGGATTCAAGTGCAGATTTATTTACAGTGCATAAACATAAAACAAGGTGTTCAAAGTACAAATAAACCACAAAACCAGAAACTAAATCAGAGACAAGGCTCAGGAAACAAAACTCGAAAAATAGACTAAGCAAAAATACAAAACAGGATCAGGAAACAACGAACTATGAATACAAGACTTACTGCAGGACTGGGAACAAGCGAGACATGGAAGACAAGAAAGACAAATGACGCGATCATAAACAGAGGTGGCATGGTAGTATAAATAGTCCATATAATCAACGGTAACAGAACAGATGAGATGACGGGTCAGTGTAAGTGTTCCGGTGTATGCGCGTGGTATGTATGGGAATGTAGTCTTTCCTGGGACGCTGTAGTGCCTACTGAGTCCTGGTGCACTACAGCGGTGCACTGACGGATGTGACACATTTGTACTAATAGAAGCTGCTCATATTCACACACTGCTGACACACAACTATGATTAAACCCTTTATAAAAGTGAATTTTGCATAATAGGTGCCCATGTGGAGTCCCACAAGGCTCAACTTTGGCACCTCTGCTGTTCAACCTTTACATGCTCCCACTCAGCCAAATTATGAGAAAGAACCAAATCTCCTACCACAGCTATGCTGATGACACTCAGATCTACCTAGCCTCCTGCTTAATGACTACAGCCCCATTGACATCCTCTGCCAATGCATTGATGAAATGAACAGTTGGACGTGCCAAAATTTTCTGCAGTTAAACAAAGAGAAAACTGAAGTCATTGCGTTTGGGAAAAGAGATGAGGTTCTCAAGGTGAATGCGTACCTTGGCACCAGGCATGTGCACACATAGGGCTCAACCTGTGCAGTGCGCATGCCCTTTTTAGTCTTGGATAGAAAGTGCCCCCGCGACGCGACACACCCTCCGTCCCGCCCTTCAGTAGGCGCACGACAACACTGATCTTGAGTACGCGCGCTCAACCCCCCCCCTCCCCCGCTTTACAGTAAGCGCGCGACAACACAGCTGATCAGAACGCGCGCGCGCGCGCGCAACACTGCTCTTCAGTTAGCACGCGACAACAAGCCCCCCCCCACCCCCCAAACAACAAAAAATAAGGTCAAGAATCTTGGTGTGACTCTGGAGTCAGATCTGAGTTTCAACAGTCATGTCAAAGCATTAAGTAAGTCAGCACACTATCATCACAGTGAAGACGTAGAGAAACTTGTTCATGCTTTTATCAGCAGCAGGGTGGATTACTGTAACTCCTCTACTTTCCCTCAACCTGCAGTCACTACTTTATTTTTTCGTGTCTATGGGGAGAAAAAAAAATCAGTCCTGTGATTTCTGTCCAATCAACTCACACATAGAAGGTAAATCACATCTGAAATTCTTCAAGACGTGGTGATTTATAAACACAGCAAACTGTTTGGAAGCATTAAAAGTGTCCAAGATGTCCAAAATCTTTACAAACATTGACCCAGTGACTGTTTAGATGCATGCCACTGATGAGAAGATGACGGATGTTTACTGTATGATGACTTAAATGGCCTTAAACACCCAGCAGGCACAAGACATCAACATGATTTCAGATTGACGTTGTACCCTAACGTCATGGGGACGTTGCATTATGTTTGAAAATGACTATCAGGTTGACATCAGAACCCAACGTCAGGTCGACGTCAATGTCCAACATTCCAACCTAAAATCAACCTACAGCTTGACGTTGTGTGGATGTCATCACTATGACGTCTTTCAGACGGTGGGTTTTGGTTGTCAAATGTGACGAATAAATGTCAGTATTTGTCGTCATTATGACGTTGGTTTAAGATGTTGGCTCGACGTTGAGTTTTGATCATTTTCCAACACAACCTAAAGTCAACCAAATATCAACGTCATTTAATGTTGTTTATTGGTGATCAAAATAATGTTGTCCTTAGACTTTGGCTAGACATTGAATTCTGGTCACCTGACATCACAACCTAAATCTAACCTGATATTAATGTCTTATGACGTTGTGTGCCTGATGAGCAAAACCTTAATGCACTACAGAATGTTACGCTTACAAACACACATCCACAAATTACATGTTAATGCATCAACTTTTTACAGTACTTTTGAAAGCTCAACTTTTTACTCATAGTTTGAGAAATATTTACAATAGATACTTTACTCGCACTACACTTTTAGGCAAGTAATGGTATTTTTACTTGAATATGATTTTTCAGTACTCCTCACACTACTGTATATAGTAGTTAAGGCCACTGATTTGAGTCCCGGCTGGGCCAGTTGGCATTCATGTGTGGGTTTTGAATGTTCTCCCCGTGTTGGCAAGGGTTTCCTCCGGGTGCTCCGGTTTCCCCCACAGTCTAAACACATGGGCAATTTAATAAACAATACTGGCCGTAGTGAATGAGAGTGTGTGTGTGTGTGTGTGTGAACGAGAGTGTATGGGTGTTTCCCAGTGCTAGGTTGTGGCTGGAAAGGCATCCGCTGTGTAAAACATATGCTGGAATAGTTGGTGGCTCATTCCGCTGTGGCAATCTCTGATAATATGGGACTAAGCTGAAGGAAAGTAAATGAATATTCACACTTTTTTTTTTTTTTTTAAACATGAAGTTCTGGAAAGTCCTGGAAACAAAAATGTATTTGTTTAGTTTTTGCACAGTGTACCTGGTCCTTGCTTATTAAAATCAATATATCAAACATTTTAAATTAAAATAAGTAAATCATTAAAAAAAATGCATGAGCAGATCTATCTATGTATATATATATATATATATATATATATATATATATATATATATATATATATATATATATATATATATATATATATACAAACAGTTGAAGTCAGAACTATTACCCCCCTTTGTTTTTATTTTCTCTTGTAAATATTTTTCAAATGATGTTTAACAGAGCAAGGAAATATTTTACAGTATGTCTGATAATAGTTTTTCTTCTGGAGAAAGTCTTATTTGTTTTATTTCGGCTAGAATAAAAGCAGTTTTTAAAAGTTTTTAAGGACAAAATTATTAGCCCCTTTAAGCTTTTTTTTCAGATATTCCACAGATCAAACCATCTTTATACAATAACTTGCCTAATTGCCCTAACCTGCCTAGTTAACCTAATTAACCTTGTTAAGCCTTTAAATGTCAATTTAAGCTGTATAGAAGTGTCTTGAAGAATATCTAGTCTAATATTATTTACTGTCTTTATGGCAAAGATAAATCAGTTATTAGAAATTAGTTATTAAATCTATTATGATTAGAAATGTGTTGAAGAAATCTCTCCGTTAAACAGAAATTAAGGGGGGGAAACAGGGGGCGAATAATTCTGACTTCAACAGCATATAAAAGTGTCATTCCCAACTATTGGTGATGTAACTTACTTGAGGCATTCTCAAATGTCCTTCATTGCCTTATTTATTATAGTTTCTCTCACTGATAACCCCCATCAGCTGTAAATGCACCGCAAAAAGCTGCATGTCAATGTGCAGCCCCGAGCGATCAAATCCAAACGCTCCTTCAAGAAAGAAATTGAACCATTTTGTGCTTGTTCTCATGTAAACCAGGCCTGAAAAGGGGCCAATTTGCTATAGCAAGACACTTAACCCAATGTTTCAGGCAACTGGAATGCATTAAAGGCTGAACAACAGCAGTGTCAGAATCAGGTAAACAATTATAGTTGAAGATTTCAGAGTGTAGTTTGTGCACAGGACATCATGACCTTATCGCTCTCTCTGTCGCCATGGAAACGTCCTCCTGCTTTGCTCTGGGCCAATGGTGAGATATTATCCCGAAGCGCCTCAAATCATCCCTCCATCAGGCTTTAAGTTTGGCTCTATTTTCACACTCATAATCTGAAGGAGAAGGAAAAGAAAATCATTTGAGCATTCATGCAAATGTCACGTAGACGTGTGAAAAAGTCACGTGAAAAAGTTTAGACACCCTATTAAATCACATTTTAGCCAAGTATAAACGTGGCGTACACACATTTCCATCTGTGTTTTTGTCCATGTGCCATGTTCATACATGACTAAAATGTGTCATTAGGGTGTCCAAAAAAAAAGTTGTGGTTATGAAGACCGAACTTGACAGAAATGTGCAGAGATGCAAGTAAGCAAATTTAACTTTATTATTTACCAAAATCATCATTATTAGCAAATACATTCATTCATTTCTTGTCGGCTTAGTTTCTTTATTAATCCGGGGCCGCCACAGCGGAATGAACCGCCAACTTATCCAGCAAGTTTTTTACGCAGCGGATGATCTTCCAGCTGCAACCCATCCCTGGGAAACATCCACACACACGTTCACACACACACACACACACACTTATACACTGCGGACAATTTAGCCTACCCAATTCACCTGTACCGCATGTCTTTGGACTGTGGGGGAACATGCAAACTCCACACAGAAACGCCAACTGAGCCGAGGCTCAAACCAGCGACCTTCTTGCTGTGAGGCGACAGCACTATCTACTGTGCCACTGCTTCACCTCAAATACATTAAAGTGTACACTCAATTTTAGGAAGGTTTCTACGCAAATTTTTATAAATCACACCTGATCTGATCTTTGGCAGGTTGTAAAATTTGCAAAATAAAGCCTCACATATACTAGCCGGCCACTTTATTAGGTACACCTGTCCAACTGCTCGTTAACGCAAATGTCTAATCAGCCAATCACATGGCAGCAACTCAATGCATTTAGTCAAGTGGACATGGCCAAGATGATCTGCTGCAGTTCAAACCGAGCATCAGAATGGGGTTGAAATTTTTCGTTTTCTTTTTCATTCTTTTATAACCTATTTTAACTCATTTTAATTTGTTTTTATCTGTTTTTAATAATTTTTATTGTCTGCATTTTATGTTCCTAAACTTGTCTTTTTTATTCCTGTTTATGTAAAGCACTTTGAATTGCCACAGTGTATGAAATGTGCTATATAAATAAACTTGCCTTGCCTTGCCTTGCCTTGCCTTGAAAGGGGATTTAAGTGACTTTGAATGTGGTTGTTGGTGCCAGACGGGGTGCTCTGAGTAGTTCAGAAACTGCTAATCTACTGGGATTTTCACGCACAACCATCTCTAGGGTTTACAGAAAATGGTCTGAAAAAGAGAAAATATCCAGTGAGCGGCAATTCTGTGGGCGCAAATGCCTTGTTGATGCAAGAGGAGCATGGCCAGACTGGTTCCAGCTGATAGAAAGGCAACAGTAACTCAAATAAGCACTCGCTACAACCGAGGTCTGCAGAAGAGCATCTCTGAACACACGACACGTCCAACCTTGAGGCGGATGGGCTACAGCAGCAGAAGAACACATCGGGTGCCGCTCCTGTCAGCTAATAACACGAAACTCAGAGTTAATGAAATCATAGTTGTGTTTGTTTTCAATGTATTGGTGTATTTTGGAAAATGGTACGTGGCCCCTTTAAGTGTCGTTTTCCGGTTCCGCCTGCTCTCGCTCAGTTCGCGGTAAACGCGATTGAGGAGAGGTTGGTGAGCTCTTGAGGAAGGCCGCAGACTCAGCTTTGCCATTTTTTATTTTATTCATGCAGAATAAAAGGGTGTTTACTCCCATATGACTGGTTCCTTTCGCCTCAACAACACAACGCAGAGTAAAGTGAGGACCGGTCACACTGACCATATCCATCCCTTTATGAACACAGTGTCTCCATCTTCTGATGGCTACTTCCAGCAGGATAACACACCATGTCATAAAGCGCCAATCATCTCAGACTGGTTTCTTGAACATGACAATGAGTTCACTGTACTCAAATGGCCTCCACAGTCACCAGAGCTCAATCCAATAGAGAACCTTTGGGATGTGGTGGAGCGGGAGATTCACATCATGGATGTGCAGCCGACAAATCTGCTGCAACTGAGTGATGCTATCATGTCAATATGGAGCGAAATCTCTGAGGAATATTTCCAGCATCTTGTTGAATCTCTGCCACAAAGGATTAAGGCAGTTCTGAAAGAAAAGGGGGTCCACCCGGTACTAGTAACGTGTACCTAATAAAGTGGCCGGTTAATGTATGTTCATTATATATGTACTCAAATGACTCAAGTATTCAATAGGGTGTACTATCTTTTACACATGACTGTATATGCGAGTTTACATGTGTTTTAATGTCCATTTCTTACCTTTCGAGTGCAGACGCCAGGTTTCCTTCTGCAAGACTCAAAACCTTACAAATCTACTTGTTTCACTTGCATGAAACTTGTATGCCCTCTCCACCCCCCCCTTCCCCCCAAAAAAAAACACCATTTAATTTCATCTGAAGAAAGAAATCTTGAATGAAGATGGAGTGCATATTAACATTTTGCAAGTGAATCAATCCTTTAAAAGACAGAAAACCCTGCAGAAAAATCCAGCTTAAACCAGCCTAGGCTGGTTGCCTGGTTTTAGCTGGTTGACCAGCCTGGTTTTAGAGGGGTTTTGGCCATTTCTAGGCTGGTTTCCAGCCATTTCCAGCCTGGTCTGGCTGGAAAATGACCAGCTAAATCCAGCTATAACCAGCTTGACCAGCCTGGTTTAAGCTGGACATAGCTGGTTTTGGCTGGACTCCCAGCTTTGCTAGGCTGGTCAAGCTGGTTTTAGCTGGTCATCTCCCAGCCTGAAATGGCTGGAAATGGCCAAAACCCCTCTAAAACCAGCCTGGTCGAGCAGCTAAAACCAGCCAACCAGCCTAGGCTGGTTTAAGCTGTTTTTTCAGTAGGGAAATGTTACCTAAAATATTATTGAAAGCTCAAAACATTACGTTTATCCACCTTCAAATTAAACCGTCTCTCTTTTACATGTATGTGTAAGGGAATACTGAACCCACAAGCTCAAAAGAGTTGAGTTGTTTAATCATTTCAGGCATGGCCTTCCTAAAGTTAGTCAAGTTTTTTTTAACTCTAACAATACAAATCTAGATGTCGGACATGCTCAAAACAGAATGAACGCTTACAAAACCATCCCAAAAGCCACTTGCACACCTGACACAAGTGCTTCAGCATTACTCTTTTTCCAACTCGCAGGCGCCCTTGTGTGGTTGAATGAGTGTATTACATGAGAAAGCAGTGTCTGGGTCATGTTTTATCTGTATACATTCACCAACCTGATTTCAACCAAAGTAGGACATGATCCTGGATTGACATCTGTGTTGATCCTGGAACAACATTTTAGTCAGCCAATTAAAAATAAGGGATAGGTTTATCGGTAATGTTAAGTTTAGGCTTACGGTTTATGCACTTGGCAATTTAGGGGCCCGTGTTGACAATCCCCTGTCATTCATTGTGTTTTTGCTGATTATCAATACATTGACTCTGATCGTAAGCACCGGTGCAAAAATTGACCCAGCGTGGAAATGATCGCTAATTCTGTGTGCTGCATTAAACTCTAATCCAGGAGTGTCCAAACTGCACGCCATGATTTTGCCAAGTACGATGGGATCTATGTTGATCCTGGAATATCATTAGGAATTGGAAAATAAAACCCACACCTACTGGAAAAAACAGCTTAAACCAGCCTAG
This sequence comes from Danio rerio, assembly GCF_052040795.2. NCBI lineage: Eukaryota > Metazoa > Chordata > Actinopteri > Cypriniformes > Danionidae > Danio > Danio rerio. Next base: position 4,830,188 of record NC_141023.1, read on the forward strand.
GCTGGTTGGCTGGTTTTAGCTGGTCGACCAAGCTGGTTTTAGAGGGGTTTTGGCTATTTCCAGGCTGGTTTCCAGCCATTTCCAGCCTGGGCTTAGCTGGTCAGGCTGGGAGATGACCAGCTAAAACCAGCTTGATCAGTCTAGCCAGGATGGGAGCCCAGCCAAAACCAGCTATGTCCAGCCTAAATCAGGCTGGTCAAGCTGGTTTTAGCTGGATTTAGCTGGTCAGTTAATAAATTTCCTCATCGCTAGAGCTGGAGCTGCTACTTGAACCATCCATGCATGTTCGAATTGCCAGTAACTTTAACAACAAGGGTGTCAACTTTCTGTCTTCTTCCTCTGTTACAAGTGGGTGTCAGAAGCTCAAAGTTGTGTAGCGCCATCTAGTGATTTTGCATACTTTGCATACTCGCCAGTGAAAATAGCTTGGGGTTAAATCGGCCTCGGAAAAAAATGCTGACGATAAAGGCAAATGAAAAGCGTCCCGGTGTGTCCCAGCCCCGAACACGCACATATAAGAATTGTGACAGGCCAAGCATGGATCATTTTTTTGCCAGATAATGCTAATTTTTAAAATCACCAAAACAAACAGTTATTGAACAGGCTCCACCCCTTTTTTTTATATCTCCGCTGTAGTTATAGACACGCCCTGTACTGCCTATTGGCTGACTCTGTGCTCAAAAGTGTCTTTCAAAAATCACTTAGTTCACCTTTATATGTCACTTATTGATATACTCATTGGAAATCCCTGGAGTTTTACTAGGGGTTAATACAAGTCTACCAAACTTTTAAGACTTTATATTGTAATCAATGTCAATACAGTTACCATATACAGTTCTTCGCCTGATAATAAATATTGCCGAAAACATCTGAAGTCTCACTTTGTCGTTTGTCATTTGCTCCTTTTATTCTCATTAGTAAGTCGCTTTGGATAAAAGTGTCTGCTAAATGAGTACATGTGAATGTTAGCAATTAGCCACTTCAAGAAAAAAGCTTTTGTTTAGTTTATTTTTTATATATTATATGTCGCAGAATAATGTGTTGAAATTATGTTAACCACAGGCCAGCTTCTCAGGAAGTTAACAAAAATCTTCTTAAAAAACACCCACAGATTTTGAGACATGGTGTTTTTTTTAGGTTTTGACCTAAAAGAAAAAGTCATCTCTTCATTACAGTTGACTTCATTAGCTTCCAAAGATGTTCCAAAGATGTTGGCCAAGGATTAATCGAACCGAGCACTTGAGATCCTGCTTCTGTTAAAATCACCACAGAGCTTCACATTATCTGGATTCTTCCATCTCTTCACATCTGATGTACCTGCAACCGTGTCGCCTGGGGTTTGAGCGAATCCTCTCGCCGAGCACCCTAGATGGCCACTAGGGGGCGAGATCTCTGCTAGTTTTTTCCTCTCACAGCTAGCAGCTTCAGTGTGCGCACTAGCAGAAGTCAGAGACGTAATCAAAATCCTTAAAATAGTCCTGGTCTTTGCGTGAAAGGCTCCGGCGTTCTCGAGGCGGCGTCAGTGTAGGAGCCTCGTTCGTAAACTCTGCGTCGAAATTACTGACATCTTCACTGTTAGCGACTGCAGGAACAAATGGAGGAGGAACCTTTCGCTGCAGAAGAGCATCCCAGTCCATATTCTACACAAAGGAGAAGGACATAATGACAATCTTTACAAATATTCTGTTTGTGGATAAGGAGTTATTTGGTTGTACAACAAGTAAGGTTGTAACGATACTGGAATTCGGTACCAATCATGTAAACACAGACACAGTGTGGACACTGGAGAGGGACACTAGAGTGTTTCAAAGTCACGTCAATTAGCTGGTTCGTATATAAGCTGACATAAGAGCGATCCGCGGATGAATCGCGGCTTTAAAATGCTCCAGTGTCCCTGTATCTGTGGTTACACTCAGTAAACAGAGGTGAGTTTGGTGAACTGATGACCGACACGGCCAATCACAGTCATTTCTGTTGAGCACGTGAACACAATGGCCAATCATCGCTGTTTAAAAAACGTGCTCAACAGCACTCAAATGTTAGCAGGAAATGGACGTTTTTGAATTTCACTATTGATTGGTACCAGATTCCAGCATCGTGACAGCACTAGCACCAAGTGGACTTTTGGCAATTTTCGCCAAATTATATTGCTTTGACTATTTGAAAGCACCAAAACAAACATGCTTGGGCGACATGATTATGGAAAAAAATGCCATTGCAATATTTTGTTTGTCTGCGATATAGATTGCGATATGAATATAATAGTGTCAGGATTCTGTCACTCCGCTTTTGTTAATTCTTGCTTTAATGGCAGAGTCCAGACACTAGTCCTGTCTTGTCTTGCATGTTGTGCTCGGGTTGAGTTTTCTCGGGTCGAGCACTCATTTTCTGTCATTGTGTGTCTTTTGTATGAGCGTTGTCTCTGTTTTATATCCAGCGTCTCAGTCTAGTAGGTTTCGATTGGTGCTGGGATGAAGGATGCACCAGCCTGCCTAGGTTTGTTTATGTATTTTGGTAATGTTTTCCCCCTCAGGGTGGTTTGTTTTGAATTTTATTTAATTTTATCATAAATAAATACCCATTTTCCTAAGTTCAGCTAAGTCAGAAGCACTGCTTAAAGATTTCATAATCCAGATTAAGTTTCTGAAGGAGTTTTTTGAACTCACAGAGCTGGTGCACCTCTGAAAGAATCTAGTGGACTCAGGCACGGCTCCAAACAAATCGATGCTGTTTTTCAGCCTTCCTAAAGCTCATAAACACAGCTATTCTTTCAATAAAATGTTAGCCATTTAGCAACGAAGCTAGAGTCAACGGGCAGACAAAAGCCCTGCACGTCATGCGAATCCGCGTCTGTTGTGAAGTGAATTTGACGTGCAGATGAAACGAAACTGACGCGCGAGTGAAGCGAGTAAATTTAAAATGTTCACGCATCTATTTACGCGCGAATAGTGCAATTTATCCGCTCTTGAAGGGTCTAGTTTGAACAGCGTAAGATTTCAAGCACATTTACACCTCAAGATTGAACAAATATGAATTGTGTTTAATTATTTATACAATGAAGACTATACAGCAGGGGTCTTCAACTACCGACCGGTGGGCCAACTGACGTCAAAAATATAACAAGATTCCGCCAACCAAAATATACAGTTTTGAATTACTCTCAATGTTGTGCAGTCACATATAGCCACTACTGGTTTTGACTGCACGAATCTGTTCCAAACATAACCATATGCTATCTGTCACGTTCAGTGGGAGGGTAAAGGAGCGAGGACTCAAGTGCAGGGAAAATAAGTAATAAAAAAATAAAATAAAATAAAATGCAAAACAAACTAACCCCGAGGGAGAAAACATTAGCAAAATACACAAACTTGACTAGGCACGCCGGTGCATGTTTCATCCCAGCGACAAACCGAAACCTATAAGAATAAAACACCACGCTGCAGACAGAATGAATATAAACACCAGAACAAGAGTGTGCTTCCCTAGCACGCCCAGACCTCATGCATCCGCGTCAAGCAGGAATGTGCAAGGCCTAAGCGCGATCGAGACGGCACTCATACGCAATATATAATCGCAGACAAACAAAATATGACAATGTCAGTTTTTCCAATACCATGCAGCCTCAGCATGTTTATTTTGGTGCTTTCAAATAATCAAAGTAACATCATTTGGCAAAAATTGTCAAAACCCCAAGTTCACAAGAGTGCGCGTCCCTGGCACGCTCAGACCTTGCGCGTCCGTGTCAAACGGGAACGCGCAAGGTCCGAGTGCGGTCGAGACGGCGCTCATACAAATGACATACAATGACAGAAAACGAGTGCTCAACCCGAGAAAACTCGACCCGAGAACAACATGCAAGACAAGACAGGACTAGTGGACTCTGCCACCAAAACAAGAATTAACAAGACCGGAGTGTCAGAATCTTGACACTATTATATTCATATCGCAATATATTTCCCAGACAAACAAAATATAGCAATTGCAGTTTTTTCCAATATCATGCAGCTGAGCACGTTTGTTTTGGTGAAAATTGTCAAAAACCAAAGTTCACTTGGTGACAGGGTTGTCACGATACTGGAATTCGCTACCAATCGATACTGACATTTTAAAAACATCCATTTCCCCATTAACATTTCAGCGCTGTTGAGCATGTTCTTAAACACAGCTGATTTGCAATTGAGCTCAACAGAAATGACTGTGATTGGCCGTGAAGGTCATCAGTTCACCGAGGTGTAAGTGAAAACACAGATACAGGGACGCTGGAGCTTATAGACAATCCGGCTGATCGACATGACTGAAATGCTCCAGTGTCCCTGTATCTGTGTTTAGTCTTTTCACACTAAATTTACTGTATGCTTTTATTTGCTTCGGCAAAAAGGAAGTTCATACCCTAAAGAAGGGCTGTTTCTTTATGTCCTCTGCATCTTTCTCGCCGGAGCCCAGCCGTCTCTCAGGATTACGCCTCAGCAGCTGCCAATGAACACAAGAGTTTACAAACTCAGCCAATCACTGCGCAGCTTTGAGGGGAAAAAAAAACAGAGTGTTACCCGTCTCATGATGCCAATGGCTTCAGTGGAGAGGAATCTCGGGTATCGAACTTCATCATTCACGATGCTGTCGAACACCTCCTCCTCATCGTCACCTGGGAAGGGAGACTAAACACACACTCTGCTCTCTTAGTTACTGTATACAGGTGAAGTCAGAATTATTAGCCCCTCTGTATATGTCTTTCCCCCCAATTTCTGTTTAACGGAGAGAAGATTTTGTTTTAATAACAAATTTCTAGTAGCAATTTTTTTTTTATCTTTGCGATGATGACAGCACATAATATTTTACTCAAGATACTAGTATTCAGCTTGAAGTGACATTTAAAGACTTAACTAAGTTAATTTGGTAAGTTAGGGTAATTAGGCAAGTCATCGACGGCGCTTCTGAACACTGTTAACATAGGGCTTCCTTTTTGCACAGTACAGTTTTAACTGGCATTTGTGGATGTAACTACACATTGTGGTACTTGACAAAGGTTTGCCGCAGTAGTCCTGAGCCCATGTGGTAATATGGCTTATAGATAAATGATAATTCTTGATGATCAAAGATTGTTGTTCAGCTCAGGCTTGCGCTCTTGTCATTTACGCACTAAAATTCCTCCCGATTCCTTAAATCTTTTAATGATGTTCTGCACTGTTGAAGGTGAAATATCCAAATGTCTTCCTGTCTTTCTCTGAGGAACATCGTTTTTAAACATTTCAATCATGTTCTCATGTATTTGTTGGCAAACTGGCGATCCTCGACCCAACTTTGCTCCTGAAGGACCAGACCTTTCTAGGATGCTGCTTTTGTAGCAATTCATAATACAATCACCTGTTGACATCACCTGTCTCAAATCAGATGATTATTTCACCAGTTTACCTGATCACTGCCCTACAAAACTCCTGTCACAACTGTTTTTGGAACGTGTCGCAGGCCTGAATGTAAGAAATTAAGAAATCAAATGAAGCTGACCAGACAAAACTTGAAATATTTTGTGTTTGTATTGTCTGCAATGAAATACAAGTCAAAATCAATTTAGAAAGCCCTACGTTCTTTGTTATTTGCATCCTTCATAGTGTCCCTATTTTTTTCTGATCTGCAGTTGTACTTTTTAAGAGCCTACACCTACACTTTTGTTTCGGAACGTGTCTCGTTTGCCCAGTTAGCGCGGTTCGATTGGCATATGTGAACAGGGCAATCGCGCTCTGTTCCGCGCCAAAGTAATCGCTCCGAGATCGCTTGAATGAGGTGGTCTCGGCTCGATTGAAACGAACCCTGGAGCGGTTCGATTGCAGTGAGAAAGCGATCCGATCCGAGTGTGGTTATATCACAGTGTTTTATGGATATGTAATAGGCTTACGGCTATATGAAGAGAGAATTATGAGTAGGGCGGGAAGTTTCGCGAGTCTCCGGATGCCTGCAAACGAGTGATGATCTCCCGGTAATCTCGCGTCTCTCTCCCGGTCCTCAAATAGGCATCGTCGCGCACCCTTCTCACCCCTCCCCACCGCATCTCTCCTCAGACACGTCGCGCGCGCGCACCCTGTCAATCACCACCACACCACCACCTCTCCTGACAGCTGAGCGGGACGCTGCAAAACAAACCCTGACAGTCTGACCATTGTAAGGAGAGTTTACTCGCACGTGACTTGTTTTAGCTCTTTTGGTCCGATTAGAAACTTTGCAGTGTGAAAGCGAACCGCTCCAAGAGCAAAGAGCAACAATGTAACAATTTTAATCTCTGTTTCGGAACAACTGAATCGATTCACAGGTGTGAAAGCACCCTAAGACACCGCAGACACCCTTAGTTAATACATAGATTTAATAACTGAAACATTTGTTGAAAGCTTCATGTATATGGATAGTTGGTGATTGGATGGTTGTTGGCCCAATTAGGTTTACATGGACACAGAAGACCTGTTTAAAATGATTCAGGACTTCAACACAATATTTCTCAAACCAAAGAAGGCCTGACATTTTGTTTTTGAAACGCAAGACTTTTGAAGGCCACCCTGTATTTAAATGTACATTTATTTACTGATATAACCAGTGGTGCAAAGTAACAAATTGCAAATACTCAGATTACTGTAATTGAGTAGTTTTTCTCAGAAATTGTAATTTACCAAGTAGTTGCACTTTAAAAATGTGTACTTTTACTTTCCCTTAAATACATTTTTACTGCAGTATCGGTACTTTTACTCCACTACTTTCCCTCAACCTGCAGTTACTACTTTACTTTTCCCTGTCTATGGGGATTAGAAAAATCAGTCCTGTGATTTCTGTCCAATCAAATCACACATAGAAGGTAAAATGCATCATAATGAACTACCTCAAGACATGGACGATTTATAATTGCAGCAAACTGTTTGTAAGCATTAAAAGTGTCCCAGAAGATGTCCAAAATCTTTACACGCAATGACCCAGAGACTGTTTAGATGCATGTCACTGTTGAGAAGATGACGGATGTTTACTGTAGGATGACCGAAATGGCTTTAAACACCCAGCAAGCACAAGACGTCAACATGACGTTGTACCCCAACGTCGTAGGGATGTTGCAATTTGTTTGGCAATAAAAAAAAAAGTTGACGTCCGAACTCAACGTCAATGTCCAATGCACAACCTAAGGCCATCCAAATATCAATGTTTAATAATGTTACAGTTTTACGTTGAGTGGACGTTTCCACTAAGACGTCTATCAGATGTTGGATATTGGTCGCGATGCCTGATGAATAAATGTCAGTATGTGACGGTTTAAAAATTTGGCTCGACTTTGGATTTTGGTTTCTTTCTAATAACCTAAAAATCAACCAAATTTCAACGTCATTATTGAACAACAAGATAACGTTGTCCTTAGACGCTGGCTAGACATTAAATTTTGTTCACCTGACATCACAACCTAAATCTAACCTAATATTAACGTCTTATGACGTTGTGTGTCTGCTGGGCAAAAACTAAATGCACTACAGAATGTTACGTTTACACACATCCACAAATTACATGTCAATGCCTCAACTTTTAATACTCACTATTCTTGAGTACTTTTTACTAATACTTTGAGTAATATTTACAACTCAAAGTTGTATACTTTTACTCGCACTACACTTTTAGACAAGTAACGGTACTTTTACTTAAGTATGATTTTCCAGTACTCTTTCCACCACTGAATCTAACGATATAGAAATACGTCATTAAAAGTGAGCAAGCGCGCACCTCTCCGACCATCATCTCATAAATGAGCACTCCGAGACCCCACCAGTCCACGGCCCGCGTGTAGGATGTGTCCGTCAAAACCTCAGGAGCCAGAAACTCTGGAGTCCCACAGAAAGTGCTGGTGCGGTCCCCGTGACCCATTCCTGCAGGACAGAGAGAGAGAGAGAGAGAGAGAAATTAAACAGACAGAAAGAGCAGGACATTATGGACTTTGTCTTCTTCACACGAGTAGTGTTACGAGTAGTGTAGTGTAGGCTTGTGTGTGTGTGGTGTTTCTCTCTCGCTCTCACTCTCTTTCTCGCTCTAAGTATTCGCAGGTGCAGCGGATTACGTTGGGACGGATCATGATTGGCAGCGGCTATAAAAACCTGCAGAGAACATGGGTTCGATGGCTCCCAACTCTCTCTCGATTTCCTCGCTTGTATTCAGTGGAGAAAGTGATCCAATGAGTGTTTGCTTGTATCTCTTTGTGGCTTTGTGAGATGCCGTTGTGATCATTTTTAACCGGCGATTGAAGTCCGGTTTTCTGTCTCTCTGTCGGGCTTGGAGCATGCAGGGAGGTTTGGTGCTTTATTTGTTATTTTCGTTTTCTCCTGTGTTTGTTAGTAGAGACGTAAGCTTTCTGTATTTTATTTTATTTGTTTTCTAGGGAAGTTTAATCTAATTTAGTTAGCTTGGTTTATTATTGGTTTAATAAAGGGACTAAGCTGACAAGAAAATGAATGAATGAATTGTTGTATACTAAATATGTACATAATGTTTTTGCCCCTAGGTCTACTGGCCTTGTGTTTAATTGATGTTATTTTGTGCAGGTGTGATGCGCTATATCTATTTAGCCTATAGAGTGTTGTCACCGAGGAATTCTATAGTGTTAATTTGTATTTGTATTTTAAATGTCTGTTTGTAATGGTATGCATGTTTTTTACATTGTTTAGATGTATATTATTGTATACAAATGTTCCTGTTTATCGGCTTGTTAGCTGATTGTGATAATTGACTGCAGGTGCTGTGTAGAGCTGTTTGACTATTTCTGGAGGACTTCCATTAGCAACGCTTTACCTGATGAAGACCATGTCGGTCGAAATGTTGTAATATTGACATTAAATTTTTTTTGAGAGCTAAAGTGGCAGTGTGCCGATTTACTTTGAATCTTTTGCTATTTATGTTTGTTTTTTGATCGTGCACCTGCCTTCAAGATTTTCTAGATGTGCGCACATTTCTGTTTTTAGCTTGGTTTATTGTCATTTCTTTTGGCTAAACCCCTCCTGATGTCATTTTTGCTCCTTGTTTCGGTAAATAAATCATATTTTCTTGTTAATTCTCAGTGGTTGTGTTTTTGGTATATATTTTGGGGAGAGAGAGCGCGGGGGCACCAGGGATTATATTTTTAATCCCTGTTATTTAGTCACGTTTTGGGTTAAATCTCTTTTTGATTAAGGATTTTTAATTTAATTCGTAACACACAGTATGCAGATCCATTTGCATGACATGATATTCCGTTTACGATGAGATCGATTGGTCAGACTTTATTTTGATGGTGCGTTTGTTAAATGTAAGTTGCATTGCATCTACATGCCAACTAATTCTCATTAGATTATAAGTAGACTGTTAGGGTTAGGGTTAGTGTACGTTGACATGTACTTGCAAAGCTTCATATAGTCAGTTAAATGTCTGTTGAAGGAGCAGTATAAGGAGATATTAAGCAGACAGTCTACTAACACTCAAATGGACCATCAAAATAAAGTGTTACCGATAAATTAAGCAATATGAAAAAGTACAAAATAGAGTGCTTCACAAAGGTGAGTGGGCTTGACAAACCACCTGTAGAAACAAACTTCACTCTCCTCTCAACCCTACTAACACTATGTACAGTTGCCTTGAACTGGAACAAAGCTCGCTTGTCCGCCCTCCTGTCTCCCCTGACGGCCCGCACTCACATTACATTCGGGCCTGGGCACGCTTTTGTCATCGATGATGCGCTCATTAGTAAGCGCTTACGCTCGTCTCAGTGGAGATTTCTTCAGTAAGAATGATTAATAAATGCATATGAATCGCTTCCATTAAAGTCACGTCTCGTCTTCAGTTTTGGGCTCTTGCGCGTTTTACACTCACACTAAGCGTACTGCGAAGCGTACCGATTCGGATAGCATAGTGTGAGTATGCCCTAACAGTGTCTTTGTAACGACGGGGAGTGACACCAACAACAGAAGTTTGGATCCACGTGCAGGTTTATTAGAATTGTCAGGCAAGCAGTGGTCAATACCGGCAAACAGATATATGAGGGCAATCCAGAGTCGAAGTCAAAACAACAGGCAGTTGGTCAGAGGCAGGCAGCAAACAGCATTAAATAAATAAACAAGGCAAAGGATCAAAAACACTGCAAAGACAGACAAAGGAAACGCGTTGTAATGTCACTGTGACAGATAACAAGACTCGGCCATGTGAATGGGTGTGTGTGCTGCTTAAATACTGTGTGTAATCAGTCTTGAAGCAGGATCATCTGTGGGAGTCTAATCAGTGGAGACTTGGAGCAGGTGTGTGTGTGTGTGTGGCATGACTGAATATGTGGATTATCAGCAGATTTGTAGTCCCAAGTGTGTGTGTGTGTGTTTACCAGCGACATCTGGTGGTTGTTCGCTGGTGAACATGACAGTCTTTGTATAATTAGCTCTTCTTATGTGTATTGCTTATTGCCTCTTCTTGTTAAATCGCTGAATGCCTCCTCAATTCTAAGTCGCTTTGGACAAAAGCGTCAGCTAAATGATTAAGCATAAATAGTTTTATATCAGGAAACTATCTTTTATGGAAATTGATAGTTTAATAAAGCAAGGATGCATTAAATTACATGCACAAATATTTATTCGGCTGATGTTTGATTCATTTAAAGCTATCGCCATTTTTCTGAGTATGCCTCAGACAGGTGAGTGGGCTTGACAAACCACCAGTAGAAAACACACTCTTTCATCTCTCTGACTGACATTTGCACCAGACACTTTCTTACAATCACTCTATAGCTCTATAGAAACATTGTGCATTTACAAAGTGTGCCTCATACTGGTGAGTGGGTTTGACAAACCACCTGTAGTAACTCTCTTCTCTCCATATGCACCGCACACTTTACTTGAACTCCATCCTGTGCTGCGTTCACCCCAGACGCGGAAGAAGCATCAAGCACGAGTGATTTACATGTTAAGTTAATGCAAAGGTGTGAATAGACATCCTGCGGCGCAATACGCATGAATAGCACGGCAGAATGACGTAAATGGCGAGGCGCAAATGGTGCGATATGCGCGAATGGCGTGGTGCGACTTGAGCATTTCGCTCGTTTGACGCACTTAACGCGCATTTCGCGCGAGTCACTCCAGTTCAAAAATCTGACCAATTAACCAATCAGGAGCTTGCTCTTGTGGGGGCGTGATTTTGACGTAGCGCCTGTTGTTGGTGTCTTGGGTGAAATTCTACAGCCGACACCGACAATAGTTCATCAAACTGGGCTCAGCTCAGTCAGAAGCACCGCTAAAAGCCTCCATCATCCAGGTTAAGTTTCTGGAGGAGTTTATGAGCTCACAGAGCTTGCTGCACCTCTGAAAGGATCTAGTGGACTCAGACACGGCCTTAACGTATCAAGGCTGTCTTTCAGCCTTCATAAAGCACATAAACACTGTTATTTTCTTAATAAAATCCATGTTAGCCATTTAGCAACGAAGCTAGAGTCACCGGGCAGACAGAAGCCCTGGCCATCACGTAAATCCAATTCTGTTCTGAAGTGAATTTGAGGTTCGAATTTGATGCGCGATTAATCAGATTTGACGAGCGAATGAAGCGGGGTTTGACGCATGAATGAAGCGGATTTGATGCACAAATGAAGTGAATTTGATGCACGAATGAATTGGATATGGCGCGCGAATGAAGCAGATTTGATGCGCAAATAAAGCAGGGTTTGATTCGCGAATAAAGCGAGTAAACTCAAATGTTCACGTGGTTATTTACGTGTGAATAGCGCGATTTATCCGTGCGTTCTGCGTCTGGTGTGAACACAGCATTACAATGACTCAATAAGGAGAACAATGTTTATTCGAGATTGAACTTGTCTTCTTACAACTTAAATACCTCTTTTTATTTTATTGTCTTGCACAATATTGTTCTGTCTTGCGTATAATTACTTGTTAACGCGTATAGCTTAAGTCCGTATAGTATTTGCATAGTATAATTAGTTTACGGCTTCGATATGCTAGTTATGTATACTGTATGTTTAAAATAGCTCCGGTGTTGTGTTCATATTTATGATTAAGTTATTTATGATTATGCAACAATACAATCACCACAACCAATGAATTACTGTAGTTGTTACAATAGCAACTATAGTATGACCATAGATGATTGATTACTGTAGTTGTGCTACCATAGCAACTACCGAATCACAACAGGTTAATTATTATAGTTGTTACCATGGCAACTATAGAATCACCACAGACTGTAAATTACTGTAGTTGTGTTACCATAGCAACAATAACCACAACATATTAATTCCAATACTTTAATACAATATGCTTAAAAAACTATAGAATTTACTATGAATCACCATAGTGTTTTTCTTATTATGTTTATTTATTAAACGGCATGACATTTTGTTCCACTGAATGTTCGCATGACAATAATGCTCAACTTGACCTGACTTCAAAAGCAGATGCAAAAATTGCAGCTTTGCATTACTGGAAATATATCTTTGCCCTGCTGAAAAATCCAGCTTAAACCAGCCTAGGCTGGTTGGCTGGTTTTAGCTGGTCGACCAGGCTGGTTTTAGAGGGGTTTTGGCCACTTCCAGGCTGGTTTCCAGCCATTTCCAGCCTGGTTTTAGCTGGTCAGGCTGGAAAATGACCAGCTAAATCCAGCTAAAACCAGCTTGACCAGCCTGGTTTAAGCTGGACATAGCTGGTTTTGGCTGGGCTCCCAGCCTGGCTAGGCTGGTCAAGCTGGTTTTAGCTGGATTTAGCTGGTCATTTTCCAGCCTGACCAGCTAAAACCAGGCTGGAAATGGCTGGAAACCAGCCTGGAATTGGCCAAAACCCCTCTAAAACCAGCCTTTTTGACCAGCTAAAACCAGCCAACCAGCCTAGGCTGGTTTAAGCTGGATTTTTCAGCAGGGTGAACATCAATCAGTAACATTTGACTACTTATAACAGTTCTAAACTTGAAGCCTCAAAGAAATTATTTCACAAAAACATTAAGTTATTAATAATATAATGTTTATTAAATCACACACAGTTTGCAGTAGGCTAGTAATCTGCACGCAGATTGTGCCAGAGCGGTCTGATCCAGCAGAGAACACACATTATGTTCTTACCGCATTAACGCATCAATATCATTACAGTACAGTAAGTACAGTACGTGACTCACCCTCTTTACAGAGGCCGAAGTCTGCGATTTTCACATAACCTTCAGTATCCAGCAGCAGGTTGTCCAGCTTCAGATCTCTAACACACACACACAGAGGAAAATAAAGGGATAGTTTACCCAAAAATGAAATTTACTCCCCATTTACTCTCCATCATATGGTTTAAAAATGTAAAATAAATTATAGTAAATACTATAGAGTTTCTGAACCATACTATTGTTAAGTGTAATATACTGTTTACATCAGTGGTTCTCAAACTGTGGTACGTGTACCACTAGTGGTACGCAGGCTTCCTATTAGTGGTACGCGAAGGAATGGTGTGTCATGTACATGCTACACACATTTAAAAATGTATCAAAAATGATGTATATAATATGCCATATATGACATAAAGCCTATATTTCTGAGGGAATCTGCCACGTTTTTTTTAACTGTGCAGATTTGTCGCTGCTTTACTAGGCCAACTACGCTATTGTATTTCAATACTGCTCATTTTGGTGGTACTTGGAGAGACAATTTTTTTTCTGAGGTGGTACTTGATGAAAAAAGTTTAAGAACCACTGGTTTACATCGTAGTGCTTTGTTAATGAATATATTGTTAATAAATTAATAATGTAGTATAGTTTAGTTTTTACTACAGTAAGCTGTGGTGATTTGTAGTATAATCTACCTTATAGTTGGAGAAAACTCCAGTATTGGTCATTTGTGGTTGTTGCTAGATTGGATACAGTTGAGGCCGGAAGTTAACAAGAATTATTTATATTGTTTATTAAATTTCCCATTGATTGTATTTTATTAATGTCTACCACTATCCCAACCCTAAACCCAACCATCACAGTACCGTAAAAATATGACTTATTGTTATACAGTGTCACAAAAATAAAGCTATATTGATGTGCATATCTGCAGCTGTATCCTGTCTAGGTTTTACCATCAGTTGTTTGTATTACTGTATTTCCTGTGTTGCCATAGCAACTATAGGATGAAAACAGAATAGTGCTTACTGTAGATGTTATTATAGCAATTATAACATCACCACAGAAGATTAATTACAATAGTAGTCTTAACATAGCAATTACAGAATCACAACAGAATATTAATTACTATAGTTGTGTTGTTCCCATAGCATTTTTAGCATCACAACAGAAGATTAATTACTATAGTTGTGTTACCATAGCAACTATAGTATTACCACAGAAGACTATTTAATGTAGTTTGTTACCATAGTAACAACAGTATCACAACACATTAGTTACAGTAGTTGTATTACCATAGCAACTATAGAATCCCCACAGGAGATTAATTACTATAGTTGTTGTTTCACCATAGCAGCCATAGAATCACCACAACAGATTCATTTCTATATTTGTTTTTTTACCATAGAAACTATAGAACCACCACAGAAAATTAATTAATATAGTTCTTGTTTAACCATGGCAACTATAGAATCCCCACAACAGATTAATTACTGTAGTTGTTACCATAGCAACAATAGAATAATCACAGAAAATAAATTACTGTAGTTGTCTTACACTAGCAAATATAGAATCACCACAACAGATTAATAACAGTAGTTGTGTTACCATAGCAACAAAAGAATCACTACACCACAACAGAATATTACAGTAGCTGTGTTACCATAGCAACAATAGAATCACCACAACAGACTATTACGGTAGCTGTGTTACCATAGCAACTATACAATCACCACAGAGGATTAATGTAGTTGTGTTACCATAGCAACAATACAATCACCACAGAGGATTAATGTAGTTATGTTACCATAGCAACTATAGAATCAGAACAACTGATTAATAACTGTTGTTGTTACCATAGCAACTATAAAATCACAACAGATTATTTATTGTAGTTGTTACCATAGCAACTATAGAATCACCACAGCAGAATAATTACTGTAGTTTTGTTACCATAGCAACTATTGAACCACCACAACTGATTATTACGGTATCTGTGTTACCATAGCAACAATATAATCACCACAACAGATTATGTATGGTAGTTGTGTTACCATAGCAACTATAGAATCTCAACAGATTAATTATTATAGTTGTTACCGTGGCAACTATAGAATCACCACAGATTGTTAATTACTGTAGTTGTGTTACCATAGCAACTACAGAATCACAACAGATTAATTGTTATAGCTGTTACCATGGCAACTATAGAATCACCACAGATTGTTAATTACTGTAGTTGTGTTACCATAGCAACTATAGAATCACCACAACAGATTAATTACCGTAGTTGTGTCACCATAGCAACAATACACTAACCACAACATATTAATTCCAATACTTCAATACAATAGGCTTAAAAACTATAGAATTTACTATGAATCACTATAGTATTTTTCTTCATGTGGGGTTCCAACCTTCTCTGTGTTTCTTTATTCCACTGAACACAAAAGATATTTTGAGAATTGTTAGATACCAGTAGCCACTGACATCCATAGTAAAAATACACTATGTAAGTCAATGGTTACAGGCTTCCAAAACACAAGACAGACAACACAAGACAGACACTCACTTATTATGAACGACAGAATTTTCCCTTTACCGTCCCTTTAAGGAGAGTAACATTTAGATTATAAAAACAGCTGTGTGTGTGTGTGTGTGTGTGTGTGTGTGTGTGTGTGTGTGTGTGTGTGTGTGTGTGTGTGTACTCACCGATACACAATCTTATTATCATGAAGAAACTGAAGCCCCAAAACTACACATGCAGAATAAAACCTGCAACACAAACAGATAAGACACATAAACAGCAAATCATTTTGTCTTCAAACTGTAGTTGATGTCCAGTTTGCATATTTAAACACACTTGCACTTGATGTAACTCTCAATCTTCTGATTAATCAAACGGGATAAAAGTGCAGCTGAAGTGTTGACGCTAGTAACAGTGGTGTTTGATGTACTGAAAGTGTCCGCTAAATGTAAACGTAGATGAAAGTCTCACACAGAGCGTGTTTCAGAGAAGACGTCTGCATGTATGTGCATCATCAGGTCTCCGCCGGCCGTGTACTCCATCACGAAACACACGTGTTCTGGCGTCTGAAAGCACGCAAACAGGTTGACCAGGAACGGGTGCTGTGCGCTGTTCACCGTCTCGAAGATTCGCTTCTCACACATCAAACTTCAACACAAACACACAAGTAAGGCTGAAGATGAAGGTGTACTTCTGTGTTTTAAAGACAATGTATATCTGTATATCCATGCTCTATAAATATTCTTTAAACAGAGGACAGAAATACATTTGCAATACAATTTTACTCTAAAACAATAAAACACTAAACAGTGCTGGGCAAAGATTAATAGTATTTAATCACATCCAAAATTTAATTTTGTTTTGATATAATATCTGTGTCCTGTGTATATTATTATATATATTGTTATGGTCATTAGCTGGAGTACCTACCAGACTCACTAGAGGGCACTCCAGCTATGTGGACACGCCATCATACATTCACCTGGACTACACATCCCATCACTCATTGTGCCAATCAACCATCTACAGCTGATATCAATTCAGACTCTGATTATCCCCACTATCACCTCTTTTGCCACGCCTCATCATAATATATATATACATATATACATATATATATATATATATAAATATATATATAAATATATATATAAATATATATATATATATATATATATATATATATATATATATATATATATATATATATATATGCCCAGCACTAATAATAAGCATACACGCACCTCTCCACCTCATCCCGTGCAACGATGTCTCCTTTCTTCAGTGCTTTGATGGCGTACAGATTTCCCGAGCGTCTGTATTCAGACAGGAGTACCTGGAAACAATCACATCATACTTGGTTTAGGCTCACTGGAATTACGTGCCTCTGCCTGCATTTTTTTGTAAAGCGTAGAATGCGTTGCTTCGGGTATCGTTACACATTTCAGATGACAAATCCACTAGTGGGCGCTGTCTACATTTTTAAGAAACGTAAACACGTTACTTTGGGTTACATTCTGTTGTATGTTTAAATGACAAATCCACTAGAGGGTGCTGTCTAGGGCAGTGGTTCCCAACTGGTTTGGCCATGGGACCCACATTTTTACATGGTCATCAAGCCGCGACCCAAATTTTTAGGAACTATGATATGATTTTAGTAGGGATGTAACAATATTGTAAATACCGTCATGCCGCAATAGTAATCTTTTTCAATATTACCGTAGGCGCATGACTCAATAAAACTATATTTCTGAGAAAAGTTTGCTTAGGTTAATAAAGCGAACGGGAGGTAGCGGGAACTACAATTCCCATCAGCCCAGGCGTGGCCATCATCCTTTGCGGTCTGTTGTCACTACAGATCCAGTAATGCGGAAATGGAGTGTGCTGCTAGTAGCGGGGAAGAAAAAGAGCTGGAAATGATCGAACCTAAAGTGGGTTTTAAATCGGATGTGTGGAAGCATTTCGGTTTCTTTCTAAAAAGATACGAGAAAGGAGAAAAGGTGACAGACAAAGACAAAAACAGTATGAAGGCACTGCCAGACTGTGGTGAAATTTAAGTCGGGGAATACGACTAAAAACAGTCATGGGGACTGCAGAACACAGCACACTGTTCAGATTGATGCAGGCATTGACTTGTACCGCAAAGAGACCTCTATCTCACTCATGGTTTGTCCTCTCAAGTGGTGGATAGACAATGCACAGCGTTACCCACTGCTGTCAACCTTGGCTAAATCATATCTCTCTGTCCCAGAAACCTCAGTCCCAAATGAGAGTGTTTTTTTCTGTTGCAGGGGACATGCCCAGAGATCCCAGCTTTTACCAGATTATAGTTATATGATCATTTTCCTTTGAAACCCATCTCTATCCAAGTGAGTGAGTGATTAAATGTTGAATGGCAACCATTACTGCATCCAAAATGGTGAAAAGCCTTGGAGTAACGATTGATGACCAACTAAACTTCTCTGACCACATTTCTAGAACTGCTCGATTGTGCAGATTTGCACTCTATAACATCAGAAAGATCCGACCCTTCTTATCTGAACATGCAGCTCAACTCCTTGTTCAAGCTCTTGTTCTCTCCAAACTGGATTACTGCAACTCTCTACTAGCTGGGCTTCCAGCTAACTCTATCAAGCCTCTTCAACTGCTCCAGAACGCAGCAGCACGAGTGGTCTTCAATGAACCTAAAAGAGCACATGTCACCCCGCTGCTAGTCCGTTTGCACTGGCTGCCAGTTGCTGCTCGCATCAAATTCAAAACTCTGATGTTTGCTTACAAAGTGACTTCTGGCCTAGCACCTTCTTATCTGCACTCACTTCTGCAGATCTATGTGCCCTCCAGAAACTTGCGTTCTGTGAATGAACGTCGCCTCGTGGTTCCATCCCAAAGAGGGAAAAAATCACTTTCGCGAACGCTCACGCTCAATCTGCCCAGTTGGTGGAATGAACTCCCTAACTGCATCAGAACAGCAGAGTCACTCGCTATTTTCAAGAAACGACTAAAAACTCAACTATTTAGTCTCCACTTCACTTCCTAATCTGCAATTGCCTCTGAATATCACACTAACTGTACAAAAAAAAAAAAAAATACTAACACTTCCCTTCTTAGACTTTACAGACCTGAAACTTGCCTTTAGTACTTATTCATTGTTGCTCTTAGTTGTGTAAATTGCTTCCTTGTCCTCATTTGTAAGTCTCTTTGGATAAAAGCGTCTGCTAAATGACTAAATGTAAATGTAAATGTAAAAATGAATGTGATGAGTTTTCAACAATACTAAATAAAATTTATTTTTTTTAATATGGTTTAATGTTTTTTTTGTTATTAAAATTGAAAAATTGAAGTTCCTGTTTCGAAACGTACAGATAGATGGCTAATTTGTATGTCATTGATATGTTCAGTGCTAAGGTAAATAAACACTTTTGGCACTTTTTTCGAGTCTTTTCCTTAGTTTTGTTTTTCCTGTAAATTACTCAATAAATACCGTACCGTGCCATTCATACCGAGGTATTATCGTACCGTGATATTCTGACACCGTTACGTCCCTAGATTTTAGGAATTGGAATTCATTTGTATTTATTTGTTAACATACACAAGTTGTGACAGATAAATCATAAGAAAATCACAAAAACTTACAAATAAAAAAAAAATTTTTATTGCTGTCATTTTACAAAATGTATCAAATTAAAGAAATATTACAAAGTAAAAATGACAAATACTGTAAACAGTGGTCAGGGTAAAGAAAAGTTCAGTTACCATTAACTAAACTAAACTGTTAATAAAACATTAACGCTGACCCGGTTAAACAGAACAAACCAGCAAATTAAAGTCAAATGATTAAAATAATCATAACAATTTTTATAATAATCACCACTTATTTGCTCTTTTGCTTTTGTGTGGGCTTTCTTGGCCTTTGCTACACGGTTGAGCTCATTGAGGGTGAGCACAGTAAAGCCTAGTTCACACTACAGGATTTTAAACATCAGCAGATCGCTGTGCCGTTCACACTACATGACTTGACTTTGTGTCTTTTAATCTCTGTGGTGTTCACACTACGCAACACTCCGTGAACGATCCACAAGAGGGGGGGTCACACACTACATGATCTGACAACAACTCATTCCCCATCAGTTCATTCAAGCTATCAAACCACAGCCAATGAAAATTTGAGGGAGGAGTCGTCAGAAAACAGCTGAACACTATTGGCTGCTTGTGTGCTGATGACATCACTGACAGCGTTTCAAGCTTTGGAGAAAGCATTTAAAAACATCGTCAATTCAGCTGATTTATGAGCGGATTAATCACTCATCTGCAGGCTCCAGTGGATAGATACACAGAGAGTTTTTCATTTTTGTAATTTTATAACTCTTTGAAATAAAACTAACATATCTATAACACCCTGCCGTTTTCCAAATATCAGTGTATTTCTTTCTGACATTGTTATTTTTTTATTACAAAACAGTAAAGAACTGAGCATTTCTGCCTTAAATTACCATATTGGTCAAAATGACTGCATGCATGTCTGATACTTTTCACTGTGACTTTAAATATGTGTGCATTTTCTTGCCTGGCAACTTCCTGCTAACATAAACAAAACTTTCTGATGGCAAAAACATCAATTTACTTCAGATATCTTTCAAAACAGCATATTCTGTGCTGTAAAATAGCTCCTGTTTGAAAGTGAAAATGAAAGCCAAGACCTTTAGGTGTTTTAGTATCTTAACTACATATTTATAGGCTGTATTACCAAAAAAGATGATATTTTTAGGGTAATGGTGTCATTAAATATGATGCCAGACATTCAAAGCTTAATTTTAATATCTCAATAATAGCTTTGAATGTAAATATGTTGTGACAGTATGGCGTTTTATATGAGAACGGTCAGAATGAGCAGTATGGTAATTCTAATAGTTACAGAATTCTAGTTCCACTGTTAATATAGCCTACTCTCATGTCTGTGCTAACGCAGAATGAAGCGAGTGCACTGATGCCCATTCTGACCAATCACAGATGTTTCTGCTGAGCTCCTGAACACACAGGCATTCAGCTCATGCTGATATGCTCTCTCATTGGCTGCAGCTCGTCACTACATCTGACCACACGTGGGGTTGAGTCGGCCGACTGCTCTGGAATATTCAGCATGCTGAATGTTGGATTTCCGTCTGCGAGGTGTCGGCGACGCGTCAGCGAGCCTCGTTGATGCGTTGCTCAGTAGTTCACACATAAAGAGCGGCGAGCGCCAAGCACCCGCAGATTTCTTCCCGATCACAGCCCGATCTGTCGGCGAGCTCGTTAACTTCCAAATCGGCCTCAAATCAGGCTTAAAATCCTCTAGTGTGAACTAGGCTTAAGATGCGCGGAGTGCCTATACTAGTTTTGAACATGAAGATGTTCGGCATTTTTGTGATGCCCTCAGCTCTTGGAGTAGTCTTTGAAAATAGTCCACAGGTTTGTCCTTGCAACTACAGTAGATGTTTGGTTTCTAAATGTCGTTTTAATTTAGAAGGTTTCATGCTGTCTTGTGAGAGCACCTCACTACACATGACAAGGTTTTAAGCCTTTTTTTGTTGTCAATATATGTAAACACTTTACATATTAGGGGTCGTACTCGCGCTTAAACGGTACGGTTGTCGCGCACATTTTAAAAAAAAAAGTCAGATTTAAGCAAAATAGGTAAAAAAATAAACTTTTGTTGTTGTTTTTTTATCACACACTCTGCGACCCACTACCACCAGTTGAGAAACACTGGTCTAGGGCACTATTTACAATTTAGCTAATCTGAAATACGTTTATTAGGGTACATTTTGTTGTACGTTTCAGATGACAACTCCACTATAGCGCACTTTGTAGAATTCTGCCAAACAAATACGTTACTTTGGGTACATTTTTTGTATGTTTCAAATGAGAAACCCACTAGAGGGTGGTATCTGGAATTCTGCAAAATATAAAATACGTTACTTTGGGTACATTTTGTTGCACGTTTCAGATGATAAATCCACTAGTAGGTGCTGTCTACATTTTGCGAAACGTAAATATGTTACGTTGGGTTACATTTTGTTGTATGTTTCAGATAATAAACCCACGAGAGGGCACGGACTACAATTTTGTGAAATGTAAATACGTTACTTTGGGTTACATTTTGTTGTACGTTTCAGATGACAAACCCACTAAAGGTTGCTGTCTACAATTTTGTGAAACGTAAATAATTTACTTTGGGTTACATTTTTTTGTATGTTTCAGATGACAAATCCATGAGAGGGCGATGACTACATTTATGTAAAATTTAAATACGTTACTTTTGGTTACATTTTGTTGTACGTTTCAGATGACAAATCCACGAGAGGGTGCTGACTACATTTTTGCGAAACATAAATACGTTACTTTGGGTTACATTTTGTTGTACGTTTCAGATGACAAATCCATGAGAGGGCGCTGTCTACATTTTTTGTGAAACGTAAATATGCTAATTTGGGTTCCATTTTGTTGTACGTTTCAGATGATAAATCCACTAGTAGTTGCTGTCTACATTTTTGCGAAACGTAAATATGTTACGTTGGGTTACATTTTGTTGTATGTTTCAGATTATAAACCCACTAGAGGGTGCTGACTACATTTTTGCAAATTGTAAATACATTACTTTGGGTTACATTTTGTTGTACGTTTCAGATGACAAATCCAC
>NC_141023.1:4855000-4877500 GCF_052040795.2 Danio rerio
ACACAAATAAACCAAAAAAACATACACACACACACACACACACACACAAATAAAAAAAAAAAACATACACACACACACACACACACACACAAATAAACCAAAAAAACATACACATACACAAATGGTCCGGATGTAAAAATTGACACTGAACATGAAAGTCAACGTGAGGCCAGAAACACCATGTACATGAGAATGTGTGTGTGTGAGTGTGTGTGTGTTTCATCCTGTGTCTTGGCACATACAACTAAACATATTGTGCGTCAGCAGGAGTGTACCTGCGCTGGGAAAGATGCGAAATGCTCCGGACGACCCTCTCCGGAGGCGCGGGACCAGGAGGAGAGACGGGTTCAGCCGCCCGGCCGAAGTCCACCTGACAGATCAGCATTATTAATCAGAGAAATCATTATTATTCATCAAGTGTGTGTGTGTGTGTGTGTGTGTTTACCGTGGCTGACGTGTGTGTGTTTCTCCTCGTCACAGATGGAGGAGATTCTCCATCAAGCTGGATCTTCTGGATGGAGATCTCACTGCTGAAAACACAGACACACACCAGGATGATGGAGTGTGTGTGTTACGTGCAGTGGTGTGTGTGGCTGTGCTGTGAGTAGTTGTGTGTGTTACCTGCTGTGGTGTGTGTGGCTGTGCTGTGTGTAGTTGTGTGTCGGGATGGTAATGGCGTTCTTCAGCAGACGGACCCATGTCGCCATGTCCACATTCATCTGTTTAGCACGCAGAAACGCTTTACCTGAGCAAACACACACACACACACACACACACACACACGACAAACATTACACAATTTAAATGAAACACTAAAAAACAGTTTACAATAGTCTGCTATATTGTGTATGACTCTGTTTTTTGTGAGTTAATGGAATACTCGAGGAAAAATATATTAATTATAATATATTCATTTTAATTTAAATTACAAACGAGTTTAAATAATTAAAAATAACAAGTAAAACAATTACTTGCAGTATTAAAACCACCCTACAAAAATAGCAGACTATAAAACTAAGAGTACTGTTTTTTTTTTGGCAGTTTTTCATATTATTTTCCTTACATTTCTGTGATTGAATCAGCAGTTTTTCGTCCCCAGAATGCAGTCAGTAGCCCCTTTCACACATACAGACCTTTCCGGAAAATTGCCGGCAATTTTCCGGAAAGGTTGTATGTGTGAACAGGCCCTTTTTGAAAATACCGGTAAATTCGTTCTGGCTATTTTCCGGAAAGAGAAGTTGTAACATTACCGGTAATTTGCCGGAATGCTGCGCTGTGTGAACGCAGAAGGAAGATTGCCGTTATAAGCGCGTGCACGTCTAGAACGTGCTGATGTG
Source organism: Danio rerio (assembly GCF_052040795.2). Classification (NCBI taxonomy): domain Eukaryota; kingdom Metazoa; phylum Chordata; class Actinopteri; order Cypriniformes; family Danionidae; genus Danio; species Danio rerio. The sequence goes on from NC_141023.1 coordinate 4,856,338, forward strand.
AGACGTCTGCTTTAGCCAATCACAACAGTCAGACGCATTCACGTCTGCGCAGTTTATGAGAATAAAAGCCTTTGAATATTTTCCCAGACACATTTAGCTGCTAGAAGTTAGTCAGATCACGTTTATATGTTCTTCTTAATGCCAACTGTGTAAATAATCATCGATGAGATGCTTATGATAAGCCGTTGTTTGTTTACCTTCAAGCTTTGCGTGTGCCTGTGAAACAGCCTGTGAGCGCCTGCACACGCACATATTATGAACATCTCGACATGCGAAAGTGATCCTGCGAAAGTTGTTCACAATATTGATCATACACAGAGTTTGTAATTTAGTCAAATGTTTACAAATACAAGCGCAGCCGTTTAAAGCTCATTTGTGGTGAATGATGTCAGAATTTACCGGTATTTTGGAATGGATGTGTGAATGCTCTTTTCCGGAAAATTTCCGTAACGTCCTCGCCTGTGTGAACAGCGCTTTTTTCAATATACCGGTAAAGTCGTTCCGGAAATTTTCCAGATATTTACCGGTATCACTGTGTGAAAGGGGCTAGTGGGTGTATGTGTGTGTGTGATGAGTGTGGTTTTACCCTGTTGTTTAGAAAACACCTTCCTCTGGCGCTGTAAACGTGGCCCTCGCTCGATCACAGGATTGAAGAACATCACCTGCACATCACACACACACACCTTTAATCACCTACACACACTACACACCAATAAGCACAAGTCTGTTCTTCACATAACAATAAAAGCTTGATGCCTAAAATTTGACAATCAAGACTATTAATACAACCCCAAATCAGAAAAGTTGGGACAGTATGGAAAACACAAATAAATAAAGAAAGCAGTGATTTCTGAATTGACTTCGACTCATATTCATTGCAGACAAAACAACAAACATTATTTAATGTGTTCCTCATCATTTTTATTGTTGTTTTCATAATAAACACATATTCCAATTTTGGTTCTTGCAACAAATAAAAAAATAGTAAAACATTTACCACTCTGTATTGTTGCCATTGCTTTTCACAACACTTAAAAGACATTTAGGGACTGAAGATACCAAGTAATGAAGTGTTTCAGGGTGTACATGAGTCCCATTCTCCCTGCAAACAAGTCTTAAGGTGGGCAACAGTACGGAGTCTTCGTTGTCGCATTTTGTGCTTTAAAATGCGCCACACATTCTCTCATGGAGACAGGTCAGGACTGCAGGCAGGCCAGTCAAGTACTGCATCCTCTTCCTTCACAGCAGGACTTTGTAATGTGTGCAGAATGTGGTTTAGCATTGTCTTGTTAAAATATGCATGGGCGCTTCCCTGGAAAAGGCAGCAGCATAATGTGCTACAAAATCTCAATGTACTTTTCAGCATTAATGGTGCAACACAGAAGTGCAAGTTGCCATGACAGACTCTGGCTTTTGGACTTGTTGCTATGAATATATATAAAGCTCTAAATAATCTAGCTCCTGTTTATCTAACCAACCTTCTGTCTCGCTACAAACCAACTCGCTCTTTAAGATCTCAAAACTCAGGGCTTCTGGTAGTACCTAGATTAGCAAAGTCGAGTAAAGGAGGTCGAGCCTTCTCTTTCATGGCTCCTACACTCTGGAATAGCCTTCCTGATAACGTCCGAGGCTCAGACACACTCTCCCAGTTCAAAACTAGATTAAAGACCTTTCTGTTTAGTAAAGCACACACTCAATGCATCACTTAGCGGGTTTCCACACAAGTTTCTGCATCTTGTTTATATACACTATGAACAGCAGCTACGCTAATTATTCTCATTATTCTCTATTTTCACCTGGGGATACTCATCCCGAGGTCCTCAGATTATGCGGAGTCACTGATTGGATCCAAGACCAGCGACGAGATGATCCCAAGGTGTCCATATCCGGGACCAGGCCGTATCCTGAGCTGCTGCTGCCCTGGTGGTCATGGGGAGTGGAGAGCAGGAGACTGATTCCAGTGATGCTCCAGGGACAGACGAGTCTTCGCTGAGGCCATCTTCCAGCCTCCACCACGGTGACTGAAGCTCTGTACAAAACTTTTGGCCAGCGGAGAAATTAAAATAGTCGTGCCCAACTGAGTCTGGTTCTCTCAAGGTTTTTTTTCTTCACTCTCCTATTGGTGAATTTTTTTTCCCCTCTCCGCTGTCGCCACTGCCTCGCATGTTTCAGGATCTGAAAAGCTACTCATCGATGAATTAGCTCTTCAGTGTTTGAACTCTCAGTAATGACTTCAAACCAAACTGAACTGAGCTAAACTGAACTGAACTTAAACATTAAAAACTGAACTACCCTGATCCAGTTACTATGACCATTTATGTGAAGCTGCTTTGACACAATCTACATTGTAAAAGCGCTATAAAAAATAAAGCTGAATTGAATTGAATTGGACTTGTTGCTGGTAACAGCCTGGATGATCCTTTTCTTCTTTGGTCCAGAGCACACTGCGTCCATTTCTTCCAAAAATTACTGGAAAACTGATTCATCTGACCCCAGTACACACTTGCACTCTGTGATGGTCTATGCCAGATGCCTCAGAGCACAGAGAAGTCAACGGCGCTACTGGACACTGTTAACATAGGGCTTCCTTTTGGCACAGTACAGTTTAAACTGGCATTTGTGGACGTAACTACATAGTGTGGTACTTGATAAAGGTTTGCCGCAATAGTCCTGACCCCGTGTGATGATCTGGGTTATAGATGAATGAGGATTCTTGATGCAGCGCCGTCTGAGGAATCGCAGATCATGGTTGTTCAGGTCAGGCTTGCGCTGTCACGATTGTGGATCTGTCTGTTCTTCTATGATGTGTCTGCGTGTGTGTATGTGTGTGTGTGCGGTGTGGTGCGTTATGCGTTATGCATATATGCGTGTATGAGTGTGTGTGTGTTTGGGTGTCTGTGTTAGAGTCGCGTTGCAGTCAGTTGTGTTTACTTTATCAGCTGGGTGGTCACGTGTACGCTGTCACCAGCCTTGCCGTGCGCAGCACCGCTCAGCTGTAATCAGCGGACCACAGGTGCAGCGCATTACCGCGCCTATATATGTTCAGCGTTTCTGTCTCACAGTGTCAGTTCGTCATCTTCACGTCTGTTTGTCTGTGTCCTGTCAGGTTCCGGTCGCTGAGTTCTGGTCGTGTGTCGCGGGGAGAGCTCTGTGTTTGGACTCTTGTACCTTATCCGTTGACGGCTCTCTGATCTTGTTCTACAGTGCTCCCTGTTCGATTATTACATTTCCTGCTGCTCGCTTGACTCACAATTCATCTGCCTGCGTTCATCCTTCTGTTATTCTGTCTGAGTCAATAAATATCTTTTACTTGCAATTGGGTCTCCCTGTATTTCGTGACATGCGCTCTTGTCCTTTACACACTGAAATAGGGTATATGCCGAGCTAGTGCTGTTCCCATGCTGATACACTTCCGGTGACCTGTTATTGTGAACTTTTTCTCATTTTATACGGTTCCTTATACAGCATCAATGTTGTAATGTCATTAAAATACATTCAGTTAAATAAACTTTAGCATTTATTTGGTTGCTCAAGCGTAAAACGAGACAAAAAGCTGTTCACTCGCACGCGCCCGTCAGAATCGGCAGGCTAACGCAGAAGCTCCATTGAATATACTGGGGTAAAATAAATGCTCATATAATAAAGACATGGTGGGGGAAATGTAATGTAATGCAGTGCTTCTTGTACAATCTGAGACCCACTTTAAATCAGATATCACTCAGCCAGTGGAGATCGCTCATTTTTAAAGAAAACTGACCTTAAATGCGCCGGATTTTGCATTGCCATTCAATTCCCCGGAAGCGCTTAACCCAGGTTACTGGCAAATTAAAAGTCCTATTAGCATGCTTCGGCATATACCCCATTCCTCCAGATTCCTTGAATCTTTTAATGATGTTCTGCACTGTTATATGTAAAATATCCAAATGTCTTCCTGTCTTTCTTTGTTTTTAAACATTTCCATCATGTTCTCTTGTATTTGTTGGCAAATTGGCGATCCTCTGCCCATCTTTGCTCCTAAAGGACTAGACCTTTCTTGGATGCTGCTTTTGTGTCAAATCATAATTACAATCACCTGCTGACATCACCTGCTTCACATCACATCATTATGTCACCAGTTTACCTGATCACTGCCCTAAACTGCTCCTGCCGCAACTGTTTTGAAATAAGTTGCAGGTCTGAATGACATGAGAAGATGTAGATTTACAAAAGAAAGTTGACCAGACTAAACGTGAAATATTTTGTGTTTATTGTTACGTTTCACGTATGTTTTGTAGTATTTTTGTTGTTTTCTGCTTTGCGCTCTTCTCTCTCTCTCTCTCTTGTTGTGGTCCTATCCTGTTTCAGATGTGCTACCATTGGTCGGGTGAGCTGTCATTCACCTTCGTCACTAAATCGGCGCGCCAATAAGGATCGGGTCCGCGCAGTATAAAACCGGTGCGCTTGCGCTGTTCTGGAGGAGCGCTTGGCCTGCCAATCTCCTCACTTGTGTCGGCCGGACTGTTTGTTTGTTTGATCCGCTTGATTCGTTTGCGAGTGCTATTTTCTAGTTTTCTCCCTGTTTATCTTGATTTATCAGTTAATCTTGTGCTGCTCTTGTTAATGTATAGTGAGATTTTGAACGATCTTTATGAGAATTGGATTATCTGAGATCTTGTTTTGCTAATGGCTAACAGTGTGTACTTTACGAGAATTCTAGCATTTCGAGCAGCTTAGTATTATTGTGTATTAGTTAGTTTTTGGAGGCGTTGCCACATGTGTACTTATGTTTGGGAGTTAAGAAGTTTAGTGAAGCTACGTGCTGAAGATTACGGTTTTGTTTCTGCATTTTTCTTTGTTCAGCCAGTTTAGTGGGTTGGGGTTTAGTTAGTTCGTTTTGTTATATTTATTTCTTTGTTTTGGCAACACTCCTATTTTTCTTTATTTAATTAAATTATTTAAAATTACATTTATCTTCCATCTTACATTCATTGTTTGACATTATCCATTAATAAATACTTACTTTTTGTTTCACTTATCAAGCGTATGCGTCTTCTCCTCATTCACCCAGCATCAATAGACTCACTGATTGTTACGTTTCATCCCTTTAATTATTTAACATCATAAACACAAAACATTATATTTCTGCAATGAATATACAAGTCAAAGTACATTTAGAAATCACCACTTTCTTGTAGTTTTTAACAAAATTATTAATTTGCATTTTTGTATATTAGCATACTATACGTACACACTAGAAGTACAAAATAAGTAGCAAAAAAAAATCTATATTTAGACAAATTATCAGTGAAAAATTCAAGCTTAAATTAAAGCGTTTGTGTGTGTGTGTGTGTGTGTGTTTGTGTTTTCACCTCGGCCAACAGCAGACCCTGCGGCTCCAGCTCCAGCTGAACTCTGTGTCTCTGATTGTCCAGAAAATCCTCCAGTTTCAGATACTTCAGCGCACAGAGCGAGCGATAATCCCTCCAGTACAGCGCTATCTCCATCTCTCTAGACTGCAGAACATCTGAACATCAGTCTGTGTGTGTGTGTGTGTGTGTGTGTGTACGTGTTTTTGTGACATATCAGGACACAAATCTGTATAATGACATGGGTATGACACAAGTGTTACACAAAAAGGAGGTGAAATATGGGGACATTGGTGACGTCCGCATTTCTCAAAATGCTTATAAATCCCAAAGGATGAGTTTAATCAGAGAGTAAAGCTGCACACTGACTCCTGTGATGGTTGGGTTTAGGGTAGGGTGAGGGCAATATAATATACGGTTTGAGCTGTCTAAAATGAATGGAAGTCTATGTAATGTACCCACTTTTCACAAAAACAAACGTGTGTGTGTGTGTGTGTGTAACTCACTCTCTCCAGCTCCAGAGTGAAGGTCTGATCCCACGTCTGTTCCCCAACACTCTTCCAACACGTCTGACCCACAACACAGTTCTCCAGCTTCAGCACAGCGCTCACCTCCGCTACACACACACACACACACACACACATGACATCAGGAGAATATCAGAAAAGAAAACGTCACTGAGTGATGAATAACTTCATCATAAAACTGCCCCCAATCGCCTGAATCATTAGCGTATCGGTGTATGAGACACTCACAGGACTCTTCACTCTTGCTGGGCGTCTTCAGGCTGAAGCTGCTACTTCTGCTGCTCAGGGTCAGCTTGAAGGCTCGTCCGTCTCCAGGACTGAAGTGAGGTAAAACCACGGGAGACGCTCGACTGCGGCCCGGGACCATCTCCAGTAAATCCACACAGCCCAGCAGACGTACCTGCAGAGTGCCTGAGAGGGGACAAAAGCACTAGACGCTTATATTACATTCGTTTTACGCAGCGGATGCCCTTCCAGTCCCAACCCAGTACTGGGAAACACCCATACACACACACTCATACACTACTGTAAATTTAGTTTATTCAATTCCTCTATAGTGCATGTGTTTGGACTGTTGGGGAAACCGGAGCACCCGGAGGAAACCCACAGGGAGAACATCAGAACTCCACACAGAAATGACTCGAACCTGCAACTTTCTTGCTATGAGGCCAACCACTAAGCCACCATGTCACCTATATCTTTATTGTGTGAGCTTTAACACTGTGAGCAATTTGTCGAACCATCTGTACAGTTATCAACCTTGGTGCCATTGTCAACACTGTTTGTTGGTGTTTGTTGGCGTTTGTTGGCGTACCGGTGAGCGGGGAGGGTCTGCTGAGGGTGCTGTACTGATTGTGGACATAGGGGGCGCTGTGACTGGAGCTGAAGGCGGAGGAGGACGCCCGCACCAGCTCCTCTTTAATCAGACACGCTTTGGGATGATCCTCGGGCAGATTCACCAAACGCTGCTCTAAGGACACCCGCAGGAGATCCAGCCTCTGGGATGCTTCACTCAGACGACTCTGAGCCTGCAGAAACACACACACACACACACACACACACAAGCTCAACATTCATTCTCAAACGCACTACTGAGACCAGTTCACTCACACTCAGGACATTTCTAGGTGTGTGTTACTGTTTATGGACCTTTCATCAATAGAGTGATGTGATTGAAAATGTGCATGATGGGACCATTAATGCATTAATGGAGTTCGCAGCTGGTGTATGTAAAACTTCTGAAATGTTGTTTTGCCGATTTCTGAAACTCCTCAGCTGTCAGTCTGTCATCACAGTGCTTCAGTATTATTATTATTTCCTCCAGAACTGCCTTGAGCATTTGTCGGCACACCCAAAGAGCAACTCCCGCCTTCAAAAGCACTGCATTCAGCGCGTTCATTGCATTTCGTCTTCGTCTTCTGAGGCGCAACTCATTTCTTAGAGAAGAATAAATACCACAGTGGCGAATCCAAACACACTAAACTCCATTTCTCTGACTGATATCTGCTCCAGTTTAACAGGAAGTGATGATTTAGTTCTCTTTAGTTTCTCATTGTATGGAAACGCTGCTTTATTTTTTGGCCAGCGGAGAAATTAAAATGGTCGTGCCCAACTGAGTCTGGTTCTCTCAAGGTTCTTTTTCTTCACTCTCCTATCAGGTGAAGTTTTTTTCCCTCTCCGCTGTTGCCACTGCCTCGCATGGTTCAGGATTGGTAGAGCTACGCATCGATGAATTTGCTCTTCAGTGTTTGAACTCTCAGTAATGATTTTAACCACACTGAACTGAGACTGAACTGAACTTAAACACTAAAACCTGAACCACACTGTTCCAGTTACTATGACCATTTATGTGAAGCTGCTTTGACACAATCTATATTGTAAAAGCGCTATACAAATAAAGCTGAATTGAATTTATTCGCAAGCGTTTTATGGCATATTCCAGTTTTGCACGTCTAATACACATCTTTGGACATGAATTATCAATGAAGGACTGTATTTTTATTACAGGCTGGTCCACCACCATATGATATTTCACACTTCAGTTGATGTGTAGTGTAGCTATGTGAACATTAACAACATCTCAATGTAAGACGCACAAGGTCAATGTAAAGGGAGACTTTGGCACAGAGTTAGCTTAGCAAAGCCTACAGCGAATGAAGTTTGGGGACTACAAAATAAAATAAATCCGGGCTAGTGAGATCACAGGGGCTTCTAGTTTCACGCATTCACCGTGCACATGTACACCCTGTGCATGGAAGGTGGTCAGAGGGAGTGTAATGTTACAGCAGACCCTGCTGAAAAATCCAGCTTAAACCAGCCTAGGCTGGTTGGCTGGTTTTAGCTGGTTGACCAGGCTGGTTTTAGAGGGCTAAATCCAGCTAAAACCAACTTGACCAGCCTGGTTTAAGCTGGACATAGCTGGTTTTGGCTGGATTCCCAACTTGCTAGGCGGGTCAAGCCGGTTTTGGCTGGTCATCTCCCAGCCTGACCAGCTAAGACCAGGCTGGAAATGGCTGGAAACCAGCCTGGAAGTGGCCAAAACCCCTCTAAAACCAGCCTGGTCGACCAGCTAACACCAGCCAACCAGCCTAGGCTGGTTTAAGCTGTTTTTTTTCAGTAGGGTAGGTTGAACAAGGACAAATAAATAGTGTAATAACTCTTTTGTGTAATGTTTGTTCATGTTGGTAAATAGATTAACCATGTGTAAATGTAACGTGAAGCATGACCATATTTTCCATGACCGTATTTTCCGAGACATTTTTGATGCTCAGTGTGTGTGTGTGTGTGTGTGTATTTCTCACACCTCAGCGATGGCTTTCTTGTCCTGCGCTTTTCCAGTTCCCAGAAGCCTCAGCATGTTTTTGGCGCCTTCAGCCATGGCGTGTTCAACACGGTAATGATGCCAGAGCTCCTCGATACGCAGTTCTACACCACACAGATCCGGCTTACCTGCAGAGAGATACACACACACAGGCGTCACATCCTCATGGGGGATGCTTTTAAAAGAAACACACTATTCAGATCACAAATCTCATGGTTCAGATCACGATACAGTTTTTGAGCCGCATATCGGACCATTGTTCGACATTCATTCATTTTCCTTCAGCTTAGTCCCTTTATTCATCAGCAGAATAAACCACTAACTATTCCAGCATATGATTAACACAGCAGATGCTCTTTAAGCTGCAACCCAGTACTGGGAAACAACCATACACACTCATATACTATGACCAGTTTAGCTGTGTGGAGACACCGTCTTTTATAGATCCCGATCTTTTAATGATTAATTGTGCAGATCTCCACTGAATGCATATATCCAGTCTAAACAAGTGACAGAAAACACCTTTAATAACCTGAGAAAGCATTTAGGTGCCTCTACAACTTCCATTGTATTTTACAGCAAACCCAAAATGCTTTCATGCATGTAATTTGAATGACAGGAGGCAATCTCTGTATGATCATACCAAATGGTGGATAAATCTATTGGATCCATTGCAGAGATGACGTGTATTTATCAATTGTATTTGGGTTTATTTTGCACCTTTAACCTTTCCATATGAGGACTCAAAGAGCTTAGCAGACAGGAAATAACACTGAGGTTAGACTCACTATTACTTTCCTACAGGTGCTTTTAAATCTATATAAGTTCCTTTCATCAGCTAAACACAAGGGAAGATATTTTAAAGAATGCTGAAAACTTCAATAGTGGGAAAAACAATACTATTGAGCTCAATGGCATCTTAAATCCAATTAAACCGTCTTGTCAAGATCTCTTGGACATACGATTTCACGAACCACTTCACAACTATATTCTGGAGCCGAATTATTGCTCCAGCCTCTGATGGCAGAGGCTGGAGCGGCATTAATAAATCTATTCTTAACCCGCCGTCCGGCCTCAGGACACATGAGCCATCAGCCCCAAACACGCCATTAGAGTGCATTATAGTCCGCTTCAGATCCGTCCATTTCCTCCAGCAGCTCTCAGCTCAAACATTGCTCTCTGACTGACTTCAGATCACGACCACCTACGGCTTTCTCAAAGGGATAGTTCAGCCAAATATTTTAATTCAACTCACTCTCAGGACACCTAAAAAGGAGCTGGCTTTTTGTCTTCAGTAGATTTTTAGCTGAATTTGTGGTCAATGGCGAGTCATTTAATGCGGGTCAATGGTCACCAGTTTTTGAGATTAAACGGTCATGAAACCCCCCTCTTTCAGTTCAAGATTACCTCAGATTTTATTTAAATGCTCTATGATGGGTGTGGAGCGCTGTGAGCAGAGGGAGGAGTGGGCGTGGCCGGTGGAACAGGGGAAAATGAGGCGTGCGAACAACTTTACTGCAATAAATACTTTTCTTACTTTTTGTCGTGTTTCTAGTCCAAATATCTGAAATTTCTTAAATTCAGAAGACTTTACTAGACAAGCAAAACATGTTGTTTTGTTTTAAGAAGTAATATGCCAAATTGAAGTTAATCACAATTATCTGCCAATGGGGTAAGCAAATTAGCAAATTAGGCGGCACTAATGATGCGATTCGTGCAAATGAAGCTGCCCGAATTGAGTGTTTTGCGCTTTTGACGTGCTTAACGCACGATTTGCGATTTTCGAGTTGTAAAAGCTGATCTTCAGCAGACATTTGTGCCGTGTTCACCAATCAGAAGCTTTCTCTTGTAGGGTCGTGATTACGACATAGCGCATGTTATTGGTGCCGCAAAGAAAAATCCTCTTGCCGACACTGGACAATAGTTCATCAAACTGGGCTCGGCTCTGCCGGAATCACCATCAAAAGCTTCCATCATCCAGATGTACATTCTGGAGGAATTTAGGAGCTCACAGAGCTGGTGGACCTCTGAAAGGATCTAGTGGACTCAGACATGGCTCCGAATGAATCAAGGCTGTTTTTCAGCCTTCATAAAGCACATAAAGCACAGCTACTTTCTCAACAAAATCAATGTTAGCCATTTAGCAACGAAGCTAGAGTCACGAGAGTCCGCGTCTGTTCTGAAGTGAATTACACACTCAAATGAAGTGAATTTGATGAGCGGATGAAGCAAGTAAACTCAAAATGTGTCTATTCATGTTCAAATAGCATGTTTATTACTGCATACTGCGTCTGGTGTGAACACAGCATTAGTCTTTAGGTAAACAATGAATCCATGAAAGACAATACCACTGGCAAATATTGCTCTTTAATCAAAGTCGGAGCATTTGCTTCCGCGTTTGGAGTGGGCGGTTCTTCTCTGTTGACGACAAGTCAACCAAAGGGTTTTCATAGCAATTCATTCATTCACTTTCTGTTTGGCTTAGTCCCTTTAATAATCGGGGGTCGCCACAGCGGAATGCACCGCCAACTTATCCAGTAAGTTCATCCAAGATTCAACCAGTGACCCAGCGACCTTCTTGCTGTGAGGCGACAGCACTACCTACTGCGCCACTGCCTTGCACTTTCGTAGCAACTGTATAGTAATATTCTTAACCATGGCCCTCTTACTGTTAGTTTACTATAAGGCAGGGGTGTCCACACTCGGTCCTGGAGGGCCAGTGTCCTGGAAAGTTTAGCTCTAATCTTAGACCCTGTTTACACTAATGCGTTTTAGTTTGAAAAAAGTTTCGCTACGGTTACGCCATCCATGCACACTACGTCGGAGTTTTCGAACACCGAAAACTGAGCTTTTTGGAAATGCGGGAGAGCCTGTTTTCATTCTAAAACGCTGCTGCTCCGTCTCAGTGTGGATGGGGGAAAACGGAGACATCTGAAAACGGAGGCGGGGCTTCTGAGTTTCGCTACCTGATTGGGGCCTTTGTGTCATTGCGTATCCTTCATTTATTCATCAAGCCCCTATCACATGACTATAACACATGGCTTTAATGCTACCGGAAGACAGCAGACCAGCCTTCACTGTAAACAACAACATGGACACAGAAATGGGAGCGTTGTTTGCACTATTGTCAGTTTTAGGCACCATTGTGCAGTTATTGTTTTGTTACGTTTAGTAACAACTCGACCTCGTCGTCTGTCCACAAAAACACCTCTCTTGCTTTCTTTGCCATCGCGTTTATTGTTCAACTTGCGTTTGGTGACTAACAATAAACAAATGCCGAGCGAGACACATGCTTCCTGTTTATACTAGAATGTGCATGCCCAGAGTGCACGAATTGTCACATGATATACATTTTTGGTGGCGCAGTGTGGACGGAGATATGTTCAGAAACGCTAGGTGAAACGCTAGTTTGGACGCGGATCGTTTTTGATCTAAAATGCCGTTTTAAAACAAAAACGCACTAGTGTAAACGGGCCTTAATCAATCACACCTGAACCAGCTAATCAAGCTCTTATTGGATGTAAAACCTCCTGGCGGGTGTGTTGAAGCAAGTTGGAACTAAACTTAGCAGGACACTGGCCCTCCAGGACCGAGTTTGGACATCCCTGTTATAAGGGAATGATAGCTAAGCTCTGCCCCCTACTCGAGACATAGGCAATTTTCGCACACGCATATCGGCATATAATATATGTTAAATGTACTGTCTTGCAGCTAAAAATTGGCGGTGCTTGTGAGCGTGCACAGCAACATGCAAAACGCTAAAAATGAAAACATCATCCTCTTTTTTTTTTTTTTTTTGTGGTTTGACTCGCTTTAGTAAACACTGGTCGACCAATCAGATTTGGTTACAGTAAAACACCACTGATGGCGCTCAAACACAACAGTTTAGCGAAGCACAGATGAATTGATGATTAAAAAAGATTTGACGTTGAGTTTCATTTCACTTAATTACTTTCTTTTATAAAACATTCGGCATGAATGAATCAAACATCATTGGTTTGGGAATCATTAATCATGGTAAGTTTAGAGGTGGGTAGTAACGAATTATCTTTACTTTGTTACATTTACTTGAGTAAAATTATTTGGTAAGGTGTACTTTGTGAGAACATTTATAGATGTGCACTTTTGCTCTTACTCAAGTAAACTATTAGAGAAAAAACATAACTCTTACTTCACTACATTTGGCGACGTTTCTCCGTTACTGTCAAGTGATAATAAATATGAGTCATATGACTTGTTTGCAAATATCGCGAGACGCCGCATTGGAGAGGTTGTGTCGCGAGAGGTTGCTATAGAGACGCATCTCCCACTTTCGGTTAGGGAACGCGCGCTTATTTTGGAATGATGGCTGTTTGTACTGCGATCACGCCATGGCCTTCTGCGGTTCCGAGAGGACAGTCTCGCTGTTTGTGCAGTGAGTTTATCAGACCAGATCACCCAAGGCCTCAAGTTCAGTCTATGTTTTTATTCCAAGACGACAACAAAAATAGTTTGATAATGCGATGCACGCTGTACATAGAACTGCCATTGCAACTTATACATGAACTACAGCTCCAACCTGAAAAGTCAAGTAGTGGTAAGTCTCACAATTATACTAATTTGATCCTTATTAATGGTAACTATAGGATAACTAAAGGAGTTTAATGAAATAACTTATTAGCCCAGCACATAAGTCATTTACACTGTTAACCATTAAAAATATAATTTTTAAACATATTTTTTTTACATTATATATATATATATATATATATATATATATATATATATATATATATATATATATATATATATATATATATATATATATATATACACACACACATATACACATACACATACTCACACACACACACACACACAAACACACACACACACACACACGTTTTTCCCCAATTTCTGATTAACAGAAAGATTTTATCAACACATTTCTTATTAACTGATTTGTTTTGTCTTTGCCATAATGACAGCAAATAATATTTTACTAGATATTTTTCATGATATTAGTATTCAGATTAAGAAGACAATTAAAGGCTTAACTGGGTTAATTAGGCAAGTTAGGGTAATTAGGCACGTTAAAATGGTTATGACTGCTTTTATTTTTGCTGATATAAAAACAAGTAGGCTAAGAAAATTATAAATTATATAAAGAAATATATACAAAAAAATGTTAGGAAATACTGTGAAAATTTTCTTGCTTTGTTAATCATCATTTGGGAAATATTTGAAAGAAAATAATTCATAGAAGAGCAATTAATTTTGACTTCAACTATATATATATATAGATAGACAGAGCGCAAAATGCAGGGCGAAAACGCTTTCAGGATGTCTCAGAACGCATTTTTGCTAATATAAGGATGGGAAAATCCGCTTTGCAACGTGGCGCACGGTGTAAAAGGGTTGAGTTTATTTTCTTAATGAGTTATAGGTGTGTTTTGAGAATAAACCAATCAGAGTCTCATCTGCCATTCCCTTTAAGAGCCAGCGGCGTCACGCCAAGAGCGCACTTGCTATTTACAGGACACAAAGTAAGTCTAAGTGGAAAAACTGAGCATTTCACAAGCAAACAGTTGACAGATTTTTAATAGAAAACTGTTAAACAGAGCATCTACTGCGTGAGAATGAGAGATAACGGATCTACTTTCACATTCGCTCTTGGATAGGGAAACCTTTACGCACAGACATCAATTAGTCTATTGTGGAGAGGTAAGCGTGATCGAACACCCAATCAGGGGGGAGAGCATGCTAGGAGCCCGGCGACTAATCAGCGGGTCAATCAGAAATGATAAATAAAACCTGTCTTTCTAGTGATTGGGCCGGAGAGACTCCCTTCTTAAGGAGAACGGGAGGAGCAGTCGGGAGAGGAGAGAGCACACACACACACACACGCACAGACGGGCACAGTTTGCTAGTGCTGTGGAAAAGCAAAATAAAATATATTGCTTACCTGATATCGCCGACCCTGTCTTCTTCTTCCCACACAACAACGAACTATATTACAGTGGTGCCGAAATCCGGGGAAGGAGAAGAGCCTCACTGCCAGAATGACCACTCCGTCAAGAATGCCATTTGCGGAAGCTATCCAGGCCCTCTCGGTCCTCCACCAACAACAACATGAGACGCTGGTGGAACTGAAGAACATCCAGGAACAACATTTCCAAGTCCTCATGGAGGCCCAGCCGGAGGGCCGCGAGCAAATCCGGAGTCTGCTGTCCCAGGGGATCCGGCCCGCTCCGACATCTGCCGCCCACCCTCCCATCGCCTTACAGAAAATGGTGCCGGAGGATGATCCGGAAGTGTTCCTGGATCTTTTTGAAAAGATGGCTGAGGCGTGTGGCTGGCCGCGGGATGAGTGGCCGGTACGAGTCATCCCGCTGCTCTCGGGCGAAGCCCAGATCGCCGCACAGCAGCTACCGGCCCAGAATCTCCTGGAATACGCTCATCTGAAGCGAGCTATTCTCCAGCGGGCCGGCCGCAACCCGGAGGAGCAATGTCAGCTCTTCCGATCGCTGGTTTTGGCTGAAGGCGGCCGGCCCTTTGCGTTCGCCCAGCAGCTCCGTGACGCCTGCCGCAGATGGCTGGTACAGGATGGCCGAACCACCGCCCAACTGGTGGATGCCGTGGTGCTGGAGCAATTCATCACCCGCCTCCCCTCCCGAACATCGGAGTGGGTCCAGTGCCACCGGCCTGATGATCTGGAGACGGCCATCCGACTGGCGGAGGATCACCTGGTGGCGAGGTCCAGGGTCGGCGAAATAACCTCTCTCTCTTCTCCCCCTCTCTCTCTCTCTCTTCCTGTTCCCAGGCCCAGACTGCGGAGACCGCCCACACCTGCACCCAGACGGCGGTGCGCAATGGCGGATCTGCCAAACGTCCCAAGAGGGGCGGGGCCTCATTCGGGCAGAGGGGTGGAGCAACGACCCCTGGCGGTTGCCCAGACACTGCCAGGATTCTCTCCGGTTCAATCGGTTGCTCCTGCTGGCCCCGGGGGTATAGTGGGAAGGTCTGGGCCAATGCATTTGCGTCGCGGGCACGAGGATAGCGCACCAAAAATCTGCTCCGTGAAGGAGGCGAGTGCGCTGATTCGCGTCCCCGCCACGCCAATCGTCGCCCCCGGTCGCAATGGGCTTTACCGGGTACCAGTGAGTATAAAAGGGGGTACATATCAAGCTTTGGTGGATTCGGGGTGTAACCAGACTTCCATCCACCAAAGCCTGCTTCAAGACCCGGCATTGGATATGAGCCGCACGGTAAGGGTAAGGTGTGTGCACGGGGATATAATTCACTACCCGCTGACGGCAATAGACATTCAATTTCGGGGGAAAAAACATAGAGTAGAGGTAGCGGTTAACCCGCACCTCAAACACCCGCTAATTCTGGGAACTAATTGGCCTGGATTTAATAGATTATTGGGAGTCTTATGTGCGGGTGCTTCTTGGAAGAAGAAATCGCCGGATAGGGGACGTGTCGCTCAGCTGGGGGAATCCCAGGCGGTGACGTCACGCGCTGACTCAGGGGAAGGGCTGGGAATTTCCCGGTGTAAAGACTTTCCCCTGGAGCAGTCGCGTGATGACACGCTAAAACATGCACTCGAAAGAGTGCAGGTTATTGATGGGAAAATCCTCCAGCCTGATCGACCCCTCTCCTATCCGTATTTTGCGGTTATTAATGATAGGGTGTATCGAGTGACCCAAGACGCTCAGACAAAAGAAGATACAACCCAGTTATTAGTACCAAAGAGCCGCCGGGAAATGCTTTTTCAGGCGGCTCATTCTAATCCTATGGCCGGACATTTAGGTCAGGCGGCCACACTAAATCGCCTCATGACCCGATTCTTTTGGCCGGGCATTCACGGTGACGTCAGCAGATGGTGCGCGGCGTGCAGTGAATGTCAGCTGGTAAATCCGCCGGCCACCCCAAAAGCGCCGTTGCGCCCTTTACCAATTATGGAGATCCCCTTCGAGAGAATTGGTATGGATCTCATCGGGCCATAAGAGCGATCTGCACGCGGGCATCGGTTTGCATTAGTTCTGGTGGATTATGCAACCCGCTACCCGGAAGCAGTCGCGCTCCGTAACATCTCAGCAAAAAGCGTTGCGGAGGCGCTGTTTCGCCTCATCTCCCGTGTGGGAATCCCCAAGGAGATTCTCACTGATCAAGGCACCGCGTTCATGTCACGCACGATGCGCGAGCTTTACAGATTATTGGGCATTAAATCTATTCGCACCAGCGTCTATCACCCACAAACAGACGGGCTGGTGGAAAGATTTAATCGCACGCTTAAATCAATGATCAGTAAATTCGTTCACGAGGACGCGAAAAATTGGGATAAGTGGTTGGAGCCCTTATTATTCGCTGTGCGGGAGGTTCCCCAAGCCTCCACGGGGTTTTCCCCCTTCGAGCTTCTCTACGGCAGACAGCCCAGAGGGGTTTTGGATGTTGTTAGAGAGGCTTGGGAGGACGAGCCTTCTAATAGTAAGAATGAAATTCAATATATCCTGGACCTTAGAGCAAAACTCCACACACTGGGGCGGCTCTCTACAGAGAATTTGCTTAAGGCTCAGGATGACCAACGCCGGCGATATGATAAGGGCACTAAACTCCGTAAATTTTCACAGGGAGATAAAGTACTTGTACTGCTACCCACTTCCAGCTCTAAATTACTCGCCAAGTGGCAAGGGCCGTTTGTGGTCACACGACGAGTCAGTGATCTCGATTACGAGGTGGTTCGTTCGGACAGGGCTGACTCGCGTCAGATTTATCACATTAATCTGCTTAAGCAGTGGAGGGAGCCGGAGGACATGGCGCTGGCTACGCTTGTTACTAACGAGGATGACCTGGGGCCGGAGAGCTCCGGCCGTGAACGGCCGAGCGCTCTGGTCACCGGGGGCGATCATCTCTCAGCGAGCCAGCTCCTCGACATCCGGCACCTCCAACGTGAATACTCTGACGTGTTTTCGCCCCTGCCCGGTCGTACTAACCTGATTCAGCACCATATCGAGACCGAACCGGGCGTGGTCGTTAGGACCCGGCCGTATCGCCTACCTGAACACAAGAAAAAAGTGATTCAGGAAGAATTGAATAATATGTTGAAAATGGGAGTAGTGGAAGAATCCCACAGCGACTGGGCCAGCCCGATTGTCTTGGTGCCTAAGACGGACGGCTCGGTCCGGTTCTGTGTGGATTATCGCAAGGTGAATGCTGTGTCAAAATTTGACGCTTATCCAATGCCGCGTATTGACGAGTTGCTCGACCGGTTAGGTGCTGCTCGATATTACTCGACATTGGATTTAACGAAGGGCTATTGGCAGATCCCCTTATCTCCAATATCCCGCGAAAAAACAGCCTTCACTTCGCCGTTTGGATTGCACCAATTTGTGACGCTTCCGTTCGGGCTGTTCGGGGCACCGGCGACGTTTCAGCGCCTGATGGACAAAATACTCGGCCCTCACACAGCATATGCCGCTGCTTATCTAGATGATATCATCATTTACAGTAATGACTGGCAGCGGCATATGCAACATTTGAGGGCGGTATTGTCGGCGCTGAGACGGGCCGGGCTCACGGCCAACCCACGGAAGTGCGCAATTGGGCGAGTGGAGGTAAGGTATCTGGACTTCCACTTAGGTCACGGGCAGGTGCAGCCCCAAATTGATAAGACTGCAGCTATTGCAACCTGTCCGAGACCTAAGACCAAAAAGGAGGTGAGACAGTTTTTGGGGCTGGCAGGTTATTATAGGCGTTTTGTCCCTAATTATTCGGCCCTTGTCAGCTCATTGACTGATCTCACTAAAAAGGAGGGACCGGATACCGTCCAATGGTCGGAGCAGTGCCAACAGGCCTTCTCAAAGGTAAAATCTATACTTTGCGGGGGGCCGCTATTGCACGCTCCTGACTTTGCTCTCCCCTTTGTTTTACAGACGGACGCATCCGATCGGGGACTGGGGTCGGTTCTCTCGCAGGAGGTGGCGGGAGTGGAACGGCCGGTGCTGTACATTAGCCGCAAACTCAGCAAGAGTGAGGCTAAGTACAGCACCATAGAGAAGGAGTGCCTGGCGATCAGGTGGGCCGTTCTCACTCTCCGCTATTACCTCCTGGGTAGGGAATTCGCTCTCTGTTCAGATCACGCTCCTCTCCAGTGGCTTCACCGCATGAAGGATACCAATGCGCGGATCACCCGTTGGTATCTAGCTTTACAACCTTTTAAGTTCAGGGTGATCCACAGGCCGGGCGTACAAATGGCTGTAGCCGACTTCCTCTCGAGGGCGGGGGGGGGGAGGGCTGCAGGCCGGACGGCTCCCCGGCCTGAGGCGGGCGGTGGGGGTATGTGGAGAGGTAAGCGTGATCGAACACCCAATCAGGGGGGAGAGCATGCTAGGAGCCCGGCGACTAATCAGCGGGTCAATCAGAAATGATAAATAACACCTGTCTTTCTAGTGATTGGGCCGGAGAGACTCCCTTCTTAAGGAGAACGGGAGGAGCAGTCGGGAGAGGAGAGAGCACACACACACACACGCACAGACGGGCACAGTCTTCTTCTTCCCACACAACAACGAACTATATTACATCTATAAATAATTAATTTAGTTTGTTAAGCGCAAATATTTGTTTCAAAACTATTTCTAAATTCAGTTCTAATTTCCAGCAAACGAATAAATTAATAATAATAACAAAATGTGTTCAAAATCCTGAGTTATATCCTAAAACACATGCCATGCCCCATATTGTCTGAAACCTGCAGGTGGACAAATCTAAGCTTGTTTTTAATAAAACAAATATAAATATGGATATAATAAATAATACTGCTAATAATAATAACATTATACAAAAGCAAATTGTTATGAATGAACTGAAAAAGCCTCCAGAGATGAAGAAGACATAAAAGCAGTGATTTTTCATATTTATGTAGGCTAGAAAATAATATGTTTTGTAATATTTTAATCCTTTATATTTATATCGTATATCTATTCTTATTATATCCTATATATATATATATATATATATATATATATATATATATATATATATATATCCTTAATATTTAAATGTTTACATATGTAAAGATATTTGCCTATTGCTCTCTTGTGTGTATTAAGCAGTGCGTAAGCGAGACGCAACTCTGCACCGGAGTTTAGACCGGGTTTGTTTTGGTCTAATGAAAAATCTTTTATAGTTTGTCAAAATAGCAATGCACCAGTGGTCCGCCTCAGAACGCCTTCCTTTTTAGACCAGAACGCCTATGGGCGCAAAAATGAGCGCTAATGCATTTGCTATTTAAAAAGCGTCGCGCAACGCCTCAAAACGACTCTTGCGCCAAGCTTAAATTACCAAAAGACTATTGCGCCGCGCCTTGCGCCACACTGCGCCGGGTGTATGATAGAGCCCACAGTCTGGAAAGTCATATTTTCTATATTTTAGTGGATATATTATATGAGAGACTTGCTTTGTTTAACAAATAAGTGGATCTAATTGGATTTGGATTCTAAACATTAAATAGAAGTTAAAAATGTAATATTTCTTATTTCATATATTAAGTTCTTAGTAATGATTCTCTCAAAATCAGTCAGCATAAATCTGCAGATTTTTTACATATTCCGCAGAAATCGCCAAAAATGTCAGTGGATTCTGTCTGGCCCTAATGATATCATCCATCCCTTCTGCACTGTATTTAAGCCACTGAAGAATCTCTGTAATGATGTCAAGCTGATAAACACTTATTTTTGGTATGGAGAGAGCCAGACAGTGTATGTTTGTGTCTGATACAGTACCCTGAGTGTCGTCGCTCTGTTCGGTGGCCTGCATGGCTTTACGGATCTGCATTCGGATGATGTCAATCTTAGTTTTACTGTCCTGCAGCATCTGCTGAGCCGACTGAAGCAGCTTCTTATCCTGGAGGACAGAAAGACGGAGAGATGAGGATAAGTGGAGACATCTGATGCTCAAATTAACAGACAAACAGACAGATGGATAGACAGATCAACAGGCAGATAGACTAACAAAACGTGTTGAAAATACAGACAAACAGACAATAAGGACGGACGGACGGACAGACAGACAGACAGATAGATAGATAATCAGAAAGACAGAGAGACAGATGGATACACAGACAAATAAAACAGATAGAAGGACAGACAGACAGACAGACAGACAGACGAATAGACAGAAAGACAGACAGACAGTATAAAAACATACAGACAAACATACAGACATACATACAGACAGACAAACAGACGAATAGACAGAAAGACAAACAGACAGGTAAGTGGATAGACAGACAGACAGACAGACAGATAAATAGAGAAGATAGATAGGATAAACAGATAGATGGAAAAGCAAACAGACACGTATATGGATTGACTGATTGACGAACAGACAGATAAACATACGGAAAGGCAGACAGATGAATAGACAGACAGATGAATAGACAGACAGACAGACAGACACACAGACAAATAAGTCAGATAGATCGATAG
>NC_141023.1:4880000-4910000 GCF_052040795.2 Danio rerio
GACAGACAAATAAACAGATAGACAGACAGACAGACAGACAGACAGACAGACAGACAGACAGACAGACAGACAGACAGACAGACAGACAGACAGATAGATAGATGATAGATAGATAGATAGATAGATAGATAGATAGATAGATAGATAGATAGATAGATAGATAGATAGATAGATAGATAGATAGATAGATAGACAGACAAAATAGGTCAGACAGATGGAAAGACAGACAAATAGACAGATAGATATATGATTAGATAGAGCAACAGATAGACCAATAAGCAGACATACAGATAGACAGATAAACAGACAGACAGACAGATGAAAAGACAGAAAGACAAACAGACAGGTAAGTGAAGAGACATGCAGACACACAAATAAAACATATAGACAGAGAGACAGACGGATAAACAGACAAACAGATAGACGGACAGATAGATGGATAGACAGAAAGACAAACAAGCAGATAGGCAGATACATAGACAAACAGATAGATGGAAAGACAGATGGACAGTCAGACGAAAAGACATATGGACAGACAAGCGGACAAACAGACAGACACATGAGTAGACAGACAGAAAGATAGAAAGATAGTAACCTTGGTAACCCCACTGGCGTAGATGGGGATCATGTTCTCTGCCCCTTGCTTGACCTTCAGTTCGATGTTGAGCTGTCGCTCCAGAGCCTTAATCCTGTCCTGATTGGGTGAGGAGCGTCCAGGCGTCCCAACAGTTTGGATGTCATCTGGGGGTCAAAGACAGGATCAAACATTTATCTAGGAGTCACGGTCTAACAAGACTATAATACAGACATCTGACAAATCATCCCTGTAGATTCATATTTACATATACATAATGATGAATTACACACAAAACTCACACATCTGAAGCCTCTGCAGTGACCCGTTACAATACTGGACACATAAAGCTGACTTTGCTTCACAGTTTTCTGTAAAGATTTTAAGTGATAATGTCTTTCTCATTTAATATACAGTGGTGGACGTCCTCTATATTGATATCTGTTGATTTTGCTGTCTTCAGTAGTTTGTTGCAGACTCAGAATAATACACTGTAAAGACTGAAGCAAGCCAGTAAAAAGATTCAAATGTTCAAAATGTTGGTAAAAACATGATACTAGCGTGAATTAGCATGATTCTAAAAAAATTTACATGTTATTAGCATGAATCTAGCATGATTTAGCATGTTGTGAGATTATTTCCAGCATAAATTAACATGTTATTAGCATGGTTTCAACACGAATTAGCATGCTGCTAGCATGGTTTCAACATGAATTAGCATGTTTCCAACACAAATTAGCATATTGTAGCATGATTCTAGTATGAATTGGCACGTTGTTGACATGATTTAGCATTTAGCATGAACTAGCATGTTGTTAGCAGGATTCTAACATGATTTAGCTTGTTAGCATGTTTAACTATTAATTAGCAGGTTGTTAATATTATTCTAGCATGAATTAACATGTAACTAGCCTGATTCTAGCATGAATTAGCATGATGTTACCATGATTTCAACATGGATTAACACGTTGTTAGCATGTTTCCAACATGAATTGGCATGTTGTTAGCATGATTCCATAATGAATTAGCATGTTGTTAGCATGTTTCTAGCATGATTTAGCATGTTTCTAGCATGAATTGGAATGTTGTTAGCTTGTTTCTAGCATGAATTAGCATGTTAGCATGATACTAGCATGAATTACCATGATTCTAAGAAATTAACATCTTGTAAGCATGAATTTAGCATGTTGTTAGATTATTTCTAGCATAAATTAGCATGCTGTTAGCATGTTTCTAGCTTGAATTAGCATTTTGCTAGCATGGTTTCAACACGAATTAGCATGTTTCTAACACAAATTAGCATATTGTAGCATGATTCTAGTATGAATTATCCTGTTGTTGGCATGATTCTAGCATGAACTACAATGTTGTTAGCAGGATTCTAACACAAATTAGCATGTTGTTAGCATGTTTTACCATTAATTAGCAGGTTGTTAGCATCATTCCAGCATGAATTAACATGTAACTAGCCTGATTCTAGTATGAATTAGCATGATGTTGGCATGATTTCAAAGTGGATTAACACGTTGTTAGCATGATTCCAACATGAATTTGCATGTTGTTAGCATGATTCCATAAGAACATTATCATGTTGTTACCATGTTTCTAGCATGATTTAGCATGTTTCTAGCATGAATTAGCATGTTAGAATGATATAGCATGAATTAGCATGATACTAAGAAATTAACATGCCATTAGCATGAATCTAACACGATTTAGCATGTTATATTATTTCTAGCATAAATTAACCTGCTGTTAGCATAATTCTAGCATGAATTAGCATGTTGCTAGCATGGTTTCAACACGAATTAGCATGTTTCTAACACAAATTAGCATATTGTTAGCATTATTCTAGTATGAATTGGCACTTTGTTGACATGATTCTAGCATGAACTAGCATGTTGTTAGCAGGATTCTAACACGAATTAGCATGTTGTTAGCATGTTTTACCATTATTTAGCAGGTTGTTAGCATTATTCCAACATGAATTAACATGTAACTAGCCTGATTCTAGCATGATTTAGCATGATGTTGGCATGATTTCAAAGTGGATTAACACTTTGTTAGCGTGATTCAAACATGAATTGGCATTTTGTTAGCATGATTCCATAATGAAATAGCATGTTGTTAGCATGTTTTTAGCATGATGTAGCATGTTTCTAGCATGTATTAGAATGTTGTTAGCATGTTTCTAGCATGAATTAGCATGTTAGCATGATACTAGCATGAATTAGCATGATTCTAAGAAATTAACATGTCTTCTACACTTGCTCTAATCGGCTTATATTTTCTCCCAGGAGACCCAGAAATTCTGTAACACACTCAATACACCTTAAATACAGATCGCTGTAAAAACTCATCAATAGCAGGAAAAGAGTTAACCCTTGTGTGTTATTGCGGATGGAAGTCAAAGGGGCAAAAACAGCCCCTAACATTACGAAAGGGTAAACACTACACAAGGGTTAAAAAGAGGTCTCCTGGGAAAAAAGTTTCCTCAAAATAAAAGTAAAAAGTACAGTATGCTTTGTGCTTTAAGATAATTCTGACCTTTGCTGTCGTCGTGACCCTTGACCATAATATATGCGTCCAGCTCCAGCAGCTGAGCATGGAGGGAGTCCAGCTTTCGGCTGGAGCTGCGCAACTGGCTCTCCACCTGCTGGGCATTGCGTTTGTCAGTAGTGGCCCGCCGCAGTTTCTCCGCGCCCTCTTTAATCTTCAGTTCTTTACGGATCTCCCTGCGGATCCACTCGCGCTTCTCGTCCAGTCGATGCTGCACGCTGGAATCTGAGAAATCAGAGTTCTGGTCCAGTCCCATCTGCTCCAGCACAGACAAACCTGAATCTGAATCCTGCAGAAAACAACAGGTCCTGGGTCAGTGTGGGTAGACTGTGATTAGAGACTGACAGAAATACAGATATTAGGGATGCACCGATATTTTTGACCGATACCGATAACCAAAAACTCCTTAAAATCAGAGGCTGATAGCCAATACATTTCCCCCCCCCCCCCAAAAAAAAGGCAACACAAATTTGCACATCATCTTTAAGCAGAATACATTACTATTGATGTATGATTTGTTTGGATAGGACAATATTTGGATTTGGATTTGGCTTGTGTATTAAACAAACTAAAGAAAAACACACACTGCTATATTGAGTGCATCATTTACACACTGGATTAAATGATAATGCAATAAACCCATAGACAGAAGTACTATCTGTATTTCTCTCATTGGTTTTATTGCATTATAATTCAATGCACCCAATATTTTTGACCGAAACCGATAACCGATATATTTTTTTATATGCTGACAGCCGATATTTTAGTCCAAAAATATAAATTATTCTTATTTTTTATAAATTATTCAAATTTTTTTACCAATTGATAATATAGATATGTTTGACTGACACCGATAACCGATAACTCTTTATATTTAGAAGCTGTTGCCCGATATATTGCCTTAAAACAAAAGGCAAACACATACAAGTAAAAGGCAACACAAATTTACGCAATCTTAAAGCAGAATAAATTATCTTTCCATCGCTGTATGCTTTGTTAGGATAGGACAATATTTGGCATGTGCGTTTGTAACCCCGCCAATCCTACGAGCTGGGATTAAACTGGTGACCTTCGGCCTGGGAGTCGGTTGCTCTAACAAGGAGGCTAAAGTCCATGGCCACTAGCATCTGTCGCTAGAGCACCTTTAGAGGTCAGAGGAGTGAGGTTTACCTGCACAGCACACACTAGCTGGCCTCCGTTACACTCACCCCCCTAAACCTCACTCCCATCCGGGTCACGTCACCAATATAACCCCACCAGTCCTACGCCAACCAACCCGCTCCGAGCTGGTATAGAACCGGCGACCTTCCGCATGGGAGTCTGTCGCTCTACCAAGGAGGCTAAAGACCAAGGCCTCTAGTGTCTGTCGCTAGAGCACCTTTAGAGGTCAGAGGAGTGAGGTTTACCTGCACAGCACTTACTAGCTGGCCTCCGTTACACAAACTAAAAAACCCACACTCCGATATTCAGTGCATAATTCACGCTCTGGATTGAACGTTAATGCAATAAAACAACAGAGAGACAAGCGAAAGTAACGAATGATTCAAAGAGAATAACAAATAACAAAGACAAAAACAGGCCAAATGATAAAGATTGTGTGCTGTCGGGGATGTTTTCATCCACTTTGGGTCGTTTTTGAGTCTTAATTTGGCCACAACCTTGTCTGTGTTTCAGCAAATGGACAGATTTTTGGTGACAGATCTTATTTTGACACATATTTTGGGAAAATATTTAATTGAATATAAATCAACAATACACTCTGGGCAGATTGATAACCCTTTCGTTATGTTGAGGGCTGTTTTTACCCCATTGACTTCCATTATAATGACATCTTTTGATTGCAAAGTCATGACAACATATAATCATGGATTCTGGATTGTTGCTGGTACGGCTGCACGATTAATCGAGAAAAGATCAAGATCTCGATTCGACCCTACACATCATCTCAATTCAGCTTTTCTACAATTCAGCCAATTATATTTTCAAGGTCAGGAGAGAAGCTTAAAGGCGGCCGCACAGGAACATGAACACTTTCAAATGGCGTTAAAAGAGTCACATACTGTATTTATAAGGTATAATTCACCCAGAAATGTCATTTCTGTCTCATGTAATGATTTATTTGCGGTCGCAAAATCACACGTTAGCTGACCACGAGCTATCGAGAACGCGTGTACATAGCACGCCAATGACGGCTACTTTAGTAAACAGAACCTGCATATGCTGTGAATAACAAGTTATAAAGTTGTAAATAACGTTCGTTCAGTTTGTTGCACAGAGCAATCATTTGAGAGCCGCGCTGAAAGAATGATTTGCATGTGTGTGTGTTTTATCACAGTGACGGCAGCCGTGAGCTGCACTGGGAAGTGAAAGTGAAACCTGTGCGCACATCATTTGAATGATCATAACGCATTTTACAGTTATGATTACGACAAGCATGTGATACATTTTTTTTCTTTCATTTACATTTACATTTTCATTTAGTCATTTAGCAGACGCTTTTATCCAAAGCGACTTACAAATGGGGACAAGGAAGCAATTTACACAACTATAAGAGCAACAATGAATAAGTGCTATAGGCAAGTTTCAGGTGTGTAAAGCCTAAGAAAGAAAGCATCAGTAAATGTTTTTTTTTTTTTTTGAGTAGAGTTAGTGGTATATCCAGAGAGGCAATTGCAGATTAGGAAGGAAAGTGGAGACTAAATAGTTGAGTTTTTAGTTGTTGAAAACAGCGAGTGATTCTGCCGTTCTGATGCAGTTAGGGAGTTCATTCCACCAACTGGGCAGATTGAACCCGAGCATTCGGGAAAGTGATTTCTTCCCTCTTTGGGATGGAACCATGAGGCGACGTTCATTCACAGAACGCAAGTTTCTGGAGGGCACATGGATCTGCAGAAGTGAGAGCAGATAAGAAGGGGCGCAGCCAGAAGTCGCTTTGTAGGCAAACATCAGAGCTTTGAATTTGATGCGAGCAGCAACTGGCAGCCAGTGCAAACGGATGAGCAGCGGAGTGACATGTGCTCTTTTAGGTTTATTAAAGACCACTCGTGCTGCTGCGTTCTGGAGCAGCTGAAGAGGCTTGATAGAGTTAGCTGGAAGCCCAGCTAGTAGAGAGTTACAATAATCCAGTCTGGAGAGAACAAGAGCTTGAACAAGGAGTTGAGCTGCATGTTCAGATAAGAAGGGTCGGATCTTTCTGATCTTATAGAGTGCGAATCTGCACGATCGAGCAGTTCTAGAAATGTGGTCAGAGAAGTTTAGTTGGTCATCAATCGTTACTCCAAGGCTTTCATAGCTAACACACAGTGTTGTGCGTGAAAATAAATGTTTTACAGTGTCAGTATAGCTACTCTAGCTTATATAATGTTGAATATAACGCAAAAATGTCTGATTTTACCAGTGAAAACAAATGCTCTAATAATGCTGACAATGACAAATGACAAGCACATGTCTTACACATGATAATTCAACTTTATAATTATGAATTTTTATATTCTGGAGTCATCAATTTACTTTGAATTAACAAACAGGACATGTTGAAAGTCTGTTCAAGTCCACCATATTGACTGTACAAAATTGAGCATTTTAAGCAACAGTCGAGCTACACACAGGCCTAATAGTATTAGTGTTGTTTTACCATATCATCACTTTAGAATTATAAGTTTCTATCTGACATTTTTGTCAAAATTTAGTTATTGACATGTTCTTAATAAATAACAACTTCAGTGGCGGTGCGAGGGGGGGGCTTTGGGCACTTAAGCCCCTGATGTATTGTCAAAAGCCCCTAATCTTTTGCAATATGTTGCACTTAAATAAAAATATAAGTATATATAATATATAATATATAAGTATATATAATGATGTATAACATTTAATTTGTTATCTGAGTACTGAAAATCATCGTTTACATCACGCACATTCCACCTAACGCTGTGTTTGTGTCGGGTCAGCTGTTCAGCACACTGTAAAAAATTTGACCTTAAATTCACAGTAAATTACTGGCTAATAATTGCATTACTTTCACAGTAAATTACTGTATGTAAATTCACAGTAAATTATTGTGAGGTAGTTCACAGTAATTTACTGTGGTTTTGTCACATTAAATTATTGTGAAATTACAACCATATATTGTAACTTTACAGTAGATAATAAAGTCTGTTACTGTGATTTCACAGTAGTATCTTGTAGAATTAACTATATTTTACTGTGAATTTGCAAAACGATTACTGTGATTTAGCAGTAGGTTGCGGTTTAAATACCTGATTTAACTGTAAAGTTAAAGTTATATCCCGGATTACTGTAATTTAACAGTTTGGTGCTGTAAAATTTCAAAGCAATTTTAGGTCACACAAAAATGAAAATTCTATCTTGATTTACTCACCCTCAGGTTGTTCCAGCTCTGTTAAAAATGTTTTTTTTTTGTTAAACACAGGAATAAAAATATCAAATATTCCTCTTTGTGTCCAAACAACCTGAGGATGCGTAAATGACGACAGAATCTTCATTTTTGGGTGATCTGAGAAGACTCTAAAATCAAAATAAAAACAAACACACATACATTTTACAGATTTATTTAACAGCTTAATGACATCTGTGTAAGCATTTCAGAAAACTTTCAAAAGGTGAAGGTGAAGCCTCAAAAAATACTATAAGAACATATTAATAAAAAAATCTGACATCATATGTAGCATACATATAAAAAGCAGTGCTTCAGAGTGCGCGCTCTCTCTCTCTCTCTCTCATTATATATATATATATATAAACACACACACACATGAGAGAGAGACAAAACTTCTTGCTAAATTAGGCAGTCGTCTATTCAAGGTCAATCATTTTCCTGATAATTTTACACACTTGCTGGTTGATGTGTCTTCTCTGCTTCTTTGACTTCGTCTGTCTTCCATCTCCAAACTGGTGCCCAAAAAGCACCTATAAGCAAAAGGGCAGACAAACAGTTAGCTTCATACAACACTACTGGGACACTACTGCTGCACTAGAGAGCAAAATTACTGTTAGCTCAGTTTGAACATGCTGACAATACTGTAGCTCAGTCAAACTGCAATTATTTAAACAAAAACATCTGAAAAACATTTCCATCACAAACACACAATCAAGAACGGTCCAACAACAAATAGTGATTTGAATGACCTAGGCAGAGCATTTTAAAACAGTTGATTTGATTTACACCTTCTGTTTACAGACTATAATCTAATGCTGGGTTCACACTTATTGCAAAGTAAACACATGCATCACAGTACTTGCTCTTGAATACTAGCAGGATGTTTCTTGCATCAAGCTAATTTTTCATGATTTAAATATTAGGAAAATTTTGCAAAAAAAAACTTGATTGAAGTGATATAGCACTTGTGTTGTATTAATTTCAATCAAGTTTTTTGCAAATATTCCAAATATTCTTCCACATGTTTTGAGTTTCACTTAATTTGTGCTGCCCAGTAAAAATTCCCCACTATTTATGCATTTGCAATGACTTGCATGTAATCCACTCACCTGAATAGGTAACTTCACATATGGTATAAGAGCCCCATCCTTTTAAAGACAGCTTCCCCTCTGGTCTCCAGCACAGACATACAAATTGTCTCTGCAACACGGCCCTTTATAACAAGGGGACAAGGGGAGTCATGACTTGTGCTCCTATACATTCCTTGTTTAACCCCCCCCCAAAACAAGCCCTCAGTTACAATATTTATTGTAGACATTACCTTAAATTCCAGAGTGCAAAAGGCATCTTCAGCATACTTCAGTTTCAGACCAGATCCAAAGTCAGTTGTGAAATCCAGGTGAGGTCCCTTGACCACTCGACCCTCCAAGGAATAAGACTAAAAGGGGGAAAGAAGGACTAAATTAGAGGTGTTTGTGAATAATTAAATTTGTTTGTAGAAACAAAGTTGACATTCCATGCTCTGCCTATTAAAAACCAAGCAAACAAACACACATGCCCAGTAAAATTGCTAATAAAAATAAAAACTATAGTTTAAAAAAATCTTTGTCTAATATTTACTACTACTGGAGGTACTGGTGGAACTTCTGGAAGAAGAAAAAGAGTTTGTACAAGAAACTGCTCACAACAAATCTGTGAAAAACCTGACATTTAAAAATCTAATAAAAATGAGGAAGGCATCAACATTACCTTTAATAATCAAGCGAGGGTTGATTGGTAGCATCAGTGTTTCAACATCAATGGCTGTGGCTGCAAAAAAATATGAATATAATAAGAGTAGAATAAGACTCAACCTAACACACGCACACAGTGGCGTAGCGCAAAATGCGGAGGCCCCCCTGCAGGGATCGCTGACGGGGCCCCCTGATGAAGGGGGGGGGGGATACGTCAATTTGCATATCACTGACGTTATCACGTTCTACCGTTTCTGTTTAACAGCCTATGGTTAATAAAGGGGTATTTATAATTGCACTACACTTTATATAAGCATGTTTATTTAACTAAATTTATTGCTGTTTGAATACAGTATATCATTGCAGATGTGTAACGTTAGTGAATGTGCAGTAATCTCTCATATGAAATAAACTCTGACAAGTTCAGAAACTGTCACTAAAATATCTGTGAATTGTGAACAAGAAAAGAATAAACGCTCCAATTAAATTGTTAAAATAAAGTAGAAGTATATCGGTTTGACTGTACAAGGGAAAAACCTTCACACTGCCTGTGCTAAATCATTTGTCGTCGGTACGCAGAGGGGTGATCTGCTCTCGGGCTGCAGGTGGGAGAGGCTGCTGTAGAGGACTGACTGGGCCGCCTGTCAGTGCTGTGAGGCGGGGGAGGGGCCGGCGGCATCACACGCAGCTCGTTGAGAAGAGTAGGGACGGTACAGTATGGAAAAATGACAGTCTAAAAAAATCTCCAATAACACACAAAAAAGTCGCTAGGGGGGTCTGAAAAGTCGCTAAATCTAGTGACAAAGTCGCTAAGTTGGCAACATTGGCGGCAAGCAATCAGAATGAAGTAGTCCACCGCTTGAGAGGTGTTCAGAGAACACAGACGTGTGAACTTTGGTTCCGACCACAGTTGTTCCCAACAGTTTATTGAAAATCGCGACGACGCGGGGCCCCCTAATCACGCGGGGCCCCCCCGCGTTGCGTGCCCTGCGGGCCCGTCCGCTACGCCACTGCACGCACACACATACACACACATACTCTCTCTCTCTCTCTCTCTCTCTCTCTCTCTCTCTCTCTCTCTCTCTATATATATATATATATATATATATATATATATATATATATATATATATAGGTTTAGATCGTGATAATGAATTTAGGCTATATTTGTGTGCTCAGAATTTACACTCACCTCACACTTCAGCTATTATCAGGTACACCTGAACACCAAAAAACAAAATCTACAGTTAGTGATAATATACAATTAGTTCTCATTAGTAAATGTTAGCACTGCATTAACACCAGTGAGAAATATACAATATGTACTTGTGTTAGTGTTAGTTTAAAAGAATACAACTGAATTGTATTATAAGCTTCATTTAATAAAACAGTTAAGACTTGTTTCATAATGAGTTTATTTTATTTAAATAACTTAACGTTAACGTTACAGTGAACAAAATTAACGTACATGATGGTGACTAACCGTAACGTTAACTTAAGTGAAGGTCAGAGCTTACCTTAACTTTAGTCATTTCACCTTTACTTCAGTCTTGTACTGAAACAGAAAAAGCAGTTAACAAGAAGTTAATTAAAGAAAATTCCCTTTCTTTTATCAGGAACTAACGTTAACGTTATGCTAATACCTCAGAAAACACTACAATCACCATCTGGCGTCGTTAATTTCTTGTTTTAAAAAAGGCGCGCTTAAACCCTGTACGTGCGAGTACAACTAAAGTACTCGGTAAATTCCTGTTAAATGACATGCACTATACAGAAATACACATACAACAATCATTTAACGGACAAAAGTCATATTTTAACACTTACCGAGGATGAATTCGTTTGGTGAAGAGACGAGGCAGGCGTTGTCTGTGGTGATGGCGCTTGTTAGCGGTCGAGTCGAGTCAGTTCTGTTAAATGAATCGGCTCCTTTAAGCGAACAGTAAAGAGTCGAATTCGGCTCCTTTAAGTGAACAGTAAAGAGTCGAATTCGCCTGAAAACGATTCCATTTTGTATAATATTGTAAGACGCAAACATATAATTCATTAATATTTCATCATATTGCTTGGTTCGTGTACTGCTTGTACACGAATTGCTTGTTGATGACTATGAGCTCATGAACACGTCTGATAAAATATCTGAATCTGATTCAATGTCACACGAGTCCTGAATCGAAGCAGTGCAAAAGTAATATATTGATTGAAATATAAAGTTAATTATTTTCTTCGCCATTCAAAATATTATATATCTCTGACTTTAACAATAAGAATAAAGTTCGTTTGGAGTGTATTGAGAATTATTATTTTTTCCTCCCAGGATTCAATTCGCACCAAGCTGCATCAAGCTGTAATGGTGGATGAGAAGGCACATAATATTATAAATATTGCTTTTAATATGTAATGAAATAAAGTTTTAATACTTTTTCATGCGAGAATGTAGTTCTTCAAAACTCAAATCTGTGGATTGTTAGTAAAGATTGTGTGTAATTTTAAGTGTGTTTTGCCGGTAGCGGAGATCTATGACCTCCAGGCGGTAACGGCGCTCATTACTCATGTATCCGCCGAGAGGCGCCTGTCTTCAGGCTAGACATTGGGACAATTGCCCCGTCTTCGATGGCTCTATATGCATGCGAAAATTAAGTTTTAACTGTTTTTCATGCTAGAATGTTGTTTAAAACTCTAATCTGTGGTTTATTTATATAGATAAAAAAAATAATAATTATATATATATATATATATATATATATATATATATATATATATATATATATATATATATATATAAAATTCTGAGATTAGTGACCTCCAGGCGATGAAAGGTGCCCAAACTCATGAAACCGTCTAAAGCAGACATTTACCCTGACATTGAAATAATTGTTGGCTGTTTAACAGTCTTTGGTTTCATTAATTAATTACTTTTTATTCAAGTTTATTATGTTTTGGCTAAGCACACAGTTGTTCATTAAATATTATTTCATATTCTATGTTAACTGTATAAAATTAAATAAAGGTGCAGTACAACCAAAAAGATGTTAGTAACCAAATCGTTTTGGGAGCTATAACATTCTGTTATTATCTGTTAAAGTTCATTTGTATTAATTTCTACGTTGAGTTAAAAAAAGGTTTGAATTTCTATAACTAACGTGCAAAAGATATAGCCCTTTTCACAGTAATTTGCTGTAATCATGCTACCTGCCGTAATTTCACAATAAAATTATGAATACAACATATTACTGTGAATTTTTCAGTTAAATACTGTGAAGAGATACTAATGTAATTTACTGTGAAAAATTACAGTAACTTGTTGTGAAAACCTGGAAATTTTTTACAGTGCAGTACCTGTATATACCGGCAGGTGGGAGTGGCCACTGCACTTCATTTATTCATTATTTTGAAGAGCTGAAGCTGATGAGGTAATAATACAACTCTTTCACTAAACCGAATAGTTTTAACTACTAATTAAGCTTAACATTTGTTTCCACAGTATAAAATATGTGTAGTTTTGGTGAAATAAAATAACTGTAATCGATAAAATATGCATCATATCAATGCATATGATTTGAAGACATGCAGAAAATTACATTTTCAAAAAACAAACAGAAACTGCAAATCAGGAGAGGAGATAGGAGAATCAAGAGGTATGATATGGGGGGGGCCTTTGGGGCTAAGCCCCTTGTCCCTTTCGACCCTAGCAACGCCCCTAAACAACTTATTGTTTACATGTTAAGTCTTAAAAGAAAATGTTGCACACATACTGTACTGTTTGCTTTATGGATTGCAAAAACTTTGAAGTTCAATATCTTCAAATCATTCAGAACACAGACAGAATCTTGTAATTCCAAGGTGTTAATGTGTTTGAGAATTAACAATAATAATAGCCTACTTATATTAATCTTTATTTTACATAAAAAAAAATCGTGATCTCAATTTTAAGCAAAAAAAAAAAAGAAAATCATGATTCACATTTTAGCCAGAATCGTGCAGCCCTAGTTACAGGTTTTCCCTCTTGGGTAGAGGCACAGTTTGTCATTTTTACTGTTGATCACGAACGTAACGAAAAGGTCGTCAATTTGACCAGCACACAAGAGTTAAACGATGAATGCAATAATCAGTTCTGCTCACGAGTATCAGATTGCCATCAAGTTCCTCAAAAAAATAAAAACCCAACAACCCCATAAATGTCTTTCCACGTAACACTTGCAAAGCCCTAGCCAACAGTAAACAAAATGCAGTTTTGTAGTGAACTCTAAGTCTGGGTGACGGCGCTCTGCTCAACATCGATTCAGTACAACCATAAATAACCCAGAACAGCAGGACAGAAACACACCATCTGCTCTCAGACCAACAGACACACACACACACACACACACACATTCACACACAGCTCATCAATAGCCTATGTAGGAGACAGTCATTCATTCATTCATTTTCTTGTCGGCTTAGTCCCTTTATTAATCCGGGGTTGCCACAGCGGAATGAACCGCCAACTTATCCAGCAGGTTTTTACGCAGCGGATGCCCTTCCAGCCGCAACCCATCTCTAGGAAATAGGAGACAGTCTTTAAAAATAATGCCTAGACATCAATTAAATTCAATTTAAAGTGAAAATGCATTCACAAAACATCTATATTACACAGAATGTATCCTGTGTCCTGCAAAAAATTCTATAAATAGAGTTTATGTCTTGTTTGTAGTCCAAATATTTAACATTGCTAAAACCAAGAAGAGTTTTCTAGACAAGCAAAACATATTGTCTTGTTTTCAGAAATAATATGCCAAAATGAAGTGAGTTTTTCCTTAAACCAAGCCAAATATTTTGCCAATAAGGTAAGAAAAATAACCTTGTTATTAAAAATAATTTTGCTCACCCACTGGCAGATTATTTAGTTTTTTTTTATACTTTTAAAGGGCACAGCCTTATCCCCCTGCAGCCCAAGACCGGTTACTCACTGAAGCTAAGCTACGCTGAGCCTGGTTAGCACCAGGACGGGAGACCACATGGGAACACTAGGTTGCTGTTGGAAGTGGTGTTAGTGAGGCCAGCAGGAGACGCTCTACCTGTAGTCTGTGTGAGTCCTAATGCCCCAGTACAGTTGAAGGGGACTCTATACTGTCAGTGAGCGCAGTCTTTCGTTGTTAAATCGAGATCCTGACGAGGTCATTACAAATCTCAAGGCACTTCTCGTAAAGTAGGAGTATAACCCCGGTGTCCTGGTCTAATTCCCTCCATTGGTCCTTAACCATCATGGCACTCCCAATCATCCCCGAACACTGACTTCTATCGCTGTCTCTCCAATTCGTGTACACGATTAATGCGCTATATAAATATACACATTACAATACTAATTGTACTAACTGTGTACTAATTGTAACTAATACTGTAGTTGTGTTGTTTTGTATTCGTTGTAAAATGCTAACCTAATAAAAATGCTTATTAAAACTGTGCTTATTTGAGTTACTGTTGCCTTTATATCAGCTGGAACCAGTCTGGCCATTCTCCTCTTGCATCAACAAGGCATTTGCGCCCACAGAACCGCCGCTCACTTTATATTTTCTCTTTTTCAGACCATTCTCTGTAAACCCTAGAGATGGTTGTGCATGAAAATCCCGGTAGATCAGCAGTTTCTGAAATACTTAGACCAGCCCGTCTGGCACCAACAACCACATTCAAAGTCACTTAAATCCCCTTTCTTCCCCATTCTGATGCTCACTTTAAACTCCAGCAGATCATCTTGGCCATGTCTACATGCCTAACCGCATTGAGTTGCTTCCATGTAATTGGCTGATTAGAAATGTACATTAACGGGCACGTGGACAGGTGTACCCAATAAAGTGTATTTCCATAAAATATCAGATCAGATGATGTTGTAATGTATGATTTGATTATATGCAGACCTCTCTTGCTGTTATTTTGAGATGTATTTTAAATAAAACATATATGACAGCCAAACCACCAGACAGGTGTCAGAAGCTACAGTATAAATGTTTATATTGATAAGAATTCCCTGAACCACGGACAGGTTCCTATATTATCTGAAAGTCATTATCTTTCAGTACGCGACCTCGTTGTTTCTTATTCTGCTTTAGCTTTTGCTTTTGCATGTTAGAATTTACATGCAATGAACATTTTTTGATTTATGCGTGTTATTAACTATCTTATTCTGCTTTTATTTACATTTGAACAAATACTTTAGGCAAGAATTTACCAGGGGTGTTAAAAATTCCGGCCTCCCAAATCAGTGAAACGTCAGAGACCACAGTTGTGGCATGGGGGTGGAGTCAGTTCAAGTTAATTTATTCGTAAAGCACATTTGAAAATAATCGCAATACTTAAACAAAGCCCTGTACATAAAACATACTAAACTATGAACACATATTGAGAAATAACAATAAAACAACAAGACAAATGAGAGATTAGATTTAGATTCAATAGTGTAAACTGGATACTAGTAGGCCAGATCAGGCAGTGCTTTGCTAGGTGTATATTGTTGTGCTCATTTAAAAAAAGATGCTAGAACAGCTTTATAACTGAGAGCGTTGTGGTCGTGTGTTGTGTTCATGATGTGTAATGAGTCAGCAGACGAGAGCAGAAGCAAAGGGCAGCAATGCGGTTCAGACAGAGAGGAAAACACAGACAGAGAAATTTAAAAACAGACCTAGAAAAAGTCCAAAACAGACCAAGAGACGCTTCAGAATCGCAGTAAACCCAGCAGTGGTGTAACGAAACGAATTACAAACACTCAAATTACTCAAAATTAAGGATTGTTCTTTACTGCACAGTTTTAAAAGGGTGTACTTTTACATCTTTAGTGCCGTATCGCTACTTTTACTGTACTGTTTCACTTCAACTTGTAGTCATCTTAACTAGGTGTGGAAAACAAAATCGATATTGCAGTATATTGTTGTGCTTTCTGTCGCAATAAATAATCGATACGCTAACGGCCAATATCGATATTGTATTAATGAAATTAATTTAATTTAATAATTATATTATTGATTTGCTCATGACCATGAGACCATGAGCTTTGGGTCAAGACCGAAAGGACAAGATGAGTTTCCTTCGAAGGGTGGCAGGGCGCACTCTCATGGATAGGGTGTGGAGTTCTGACACCCGGGAGGAGCTCGGAGTAGAGCCGCTGCTCCTCCACATCGAGAGAAGTAAGCTGAGGTGGCTCGGGCATCTGTTTCGGATGCCTCCTGGACGCCTACCTTGGGAGGTGTTCTAGGCATGTCCCACCGGGAGGAAGCCTCGAGGAAGACCCAGGACACACTGGAGGGACTATGTCTCTCGGCTGGCCTGGGAACGCCTTGGCATATTAGCATAGTATTAGCATAGTTCTAGTATAAATTAGCATGTCGCTAGCATTTTTTGAGTATGAACTAGCATGCCAGCTATGAGTTTAGTATTAATCAGCATGTTGTTAGTATGTTTATTGTATGAATTAGCATGTCGGTAGTTTGTTTAGCATGTTTGTTAGTATGTTTCTAGTATGGATTGGTATGTTATCAGTATGTCCAATGTAATGTCAATGACAGTTCTTCTAATGGAAGTCTATGGGACAGTTGCTAAGGTGCTGTAAGTGGTTGCTAGGGTGTGGCTAGTAAGTTAAAAGGTCATCAGATTAGTAGTCTGAGTTAGTGAGATGAGCGTTAACTTAAGTCTGTAGGATAGTCTGACACAAAGTTATTAGGTCACAAAGTTTGGTCCAATGTTAAGGCAATGTGACTTTTCAGAATTTTCCTGGGCAGTTTTCGGAAAACTGAAAGTTGGATCAGTTGGAAAACAAACAGCAAATTAATTCAGTGTAGTTTGGAGGTTTTAGTTAGTTTGGTGGGCAGTCTAGGAGGAGATGCATAAAGAAAATAGTGTCAAAAGAAGAAGAAGACGGAAGAATAATAAGTTTATGTAGTATAACAGTATGTTGGCTTCCTCAAGCCACCATAAATACAAATGTAACTGCATGCAGGTATTTATTCAATCATAAGTACAATGTAAAAACATCTATTCACAGAGTAAGTATATAGTAACAGATCATTAATTTTAATGCAAGTACATATTAGTTTAGACTACTTAATATAAAGCAACACCCACTACACTCTCAGAAATAAAGATACAAAAGCTGCACTAGGGTGTTACCTACAGGGTACACTTTTAAAACTTTAAGGTTCACTTTTAAACGGCTGGTCCACTACGCTATCATATTTTACACTTTAGTTGATGTGTAATGTAGCTGTGTGAACATAAACAACAGCTCTGAATATAAGACACTCAAAGTTCAATGCAATAAGAGACATTGACTTACAGAATTAGCTTAGCAAAGGCTACAGCGAATGAAGATTGGGGACTACAACAAAATGCATCCAGGCGAGTGAGATCACAAACGCTTCAGGTACGTGTGCACACACCATGCACAGCGAAGGGGCGTGGCCAGAGGGGCTGTAATGTTACAGCAGAGAAAGCTAAAATGGCGTCCAAACGCTGCTATTTCCACAGAGCTTCTTCTGTTTTTTGTGTTTGGGATTCCAAAGGGCATGAGACAAACAGAGAAGTGCTTACAGTTTAATTTAATTATGTTCCAGAGATATAAATAAAATAAATAACTCCTTAAAGAAGAAGCAGCTCCAACCATAATAGAAGAAGCTGTGGACTCTGAGCCACAACCTGTAAGAGTTTTTACTTGTTAAAATGGATCTATTACTTGCACAGTTTCTACCGTTATTGGTATGTTGTTGCGAGGATGTAATGCTGTTTGGCACCGCTAACAACTTAGCTACCAATTCATATTCATTAGTCAAACACACACAATCTTCACCAGCGCTGCAGTATCTCTCTATGCAGCCACTTCTCCTGCATTCTACAGCTCAAATAATGAACTTCTGTGTGTGTGTGTGTGTGTGTGTGTGTGTGTGTGTGTGTGTGTGTGTGTGTGTGTGTGTGTGTGTGTGTATATATATATATATATATATGCGTGACACTTGTCAGGTTTTGTTTTAGAGAGCAGACGTGAGGTTCAGTATCTTATTCAGGCAGCTAACGTTGCTAACAGCTACTCTGACTGACTGTTTACACAGTGCAAAAGTGTGTGCTTGTAGGGGCGTGAAGCTTTTCCTGGTGACGTGGAGCCGATCCACAAATCACAGCATATTATGTTAGCTGACTAGCTGAAGGTAAAAGGTTGCAAACAATTTTTACAGGTTGAATTTAGATCAACAAATTGCTTGAACATTGCTAAATTTAATTTGTTTACATTCATTGTTTGCAACTACTTACCTTAATACAATTAAGTAAATCCAACAAACCTTTTTTTTTTCAGTGCACAAAACTCTGAGCTGATCAAACATCCTGAAGTGTAACACACTCCTGCCCCTCACACAGCCTTTTAGAGACCAAACTCACCACTGACAGAGAGAAGCAGAGCAGACACAAACATTCACTCCACACACACACACACACAGACTCAATAAGGAAGTTCTGCCGCTTACAAAACACACAGGAAAAGTCACTTCAGCACACATAAAAACACCACAACACACATTCTGAAGCTCACAACAAACAAAATCTCTCGAAAGGATTCAGACGTTTACAATTCTGAAGTGCATGGTGCTGCGTGGTGCAATCCTGCACGTCGCCGAGTGGCGCTTATGGTGTGCAACCTGCCTTAGTATCAATAATCTTGTAAAAAAAAATGTATTAATCATAGTTCAAAATTAACTAATGCCTTATTAAAGTCCAACGCTGTGCTTGTTAACATTAGTTAAAAGACTCCTGAACTTAAGCTAACGTTGTTCAACTTATAACATTAAAGGTGCAGTAGGGGATTGTCTTCAGAAGCATTTTTTGTTGTGCTGGTTGAAAGTCTCTTCACAGTCTAAATGTATTTATATGTACTTTTATATTTTGGGTAAGGCATAAAACTAAAAAATGTTCATCCAATTAAATATAGTCGGATCGTCATCTCTCATAATTTCGATTAGCAGGTCAGACTGTTTGTCAGCAAATGCAGATTTGAACAACTGCGCAGCCGTTTGTAGGCAGCTCCGCCGACGGCTGTTGGTGCTGCGTGTTCACAAGAAAGATCGGTAAAAACCTGCTGAATCAAAACTTTTTAAAAACCTGAATCAATATTGGAGTTGCCTTTGCACGCTGGAGAAAGGATGAAACAATGGCTGAAGGATTTCTCTTAGAAAGGTAATGTTTTGTTTTAAAACTATTTTAGCTTCATGCAAAGCTGATGTGATGTTGTTACAAACAGGTTATATCTTCATAGAAGTGTTGTTCAGCCACTAAAATCTTCCGATAAAAGATTGATGAGACTATTTTTAGTTTCATAGGGACCTTTTACAGCATCTATAGTGTAGATTTTAATTAGTTTAACAACTAAACACAAGTAAATACTGCTATTCCGCCTTGTCTCTCCCTATTTTGTTTACCATGCAACTCTAAATATTCACTCTGAAATAGCATGTCAGTTTGGCTTGCACCCCCGCGGACAAGAACTAGTCGCTTTTAACACTTTTTTGAGAGAGGGTTCTTTTGCTGTTCTAGGAGGCGTGGCTCTAGACGGCAGGGGAGGGACTGTGATTCAGAGATGTATGCTAAGCTGTTAGCATTTTGAAAGATCAACTACTGCACCTTTAACTAACCTTAATAAACAAGAATAAGTACCAAAATAAATGTATGAGTTAATTGTTTGATCATGTTAGTAAATAAACATTGTTTTAGTGTTACTCGGATGTGTTTTTAATTCTAACACACTTTCAAAAGCTTCTTTGGTTAACACTTTATAATTGCTGTATAATAACACACTGTGAATCATTTATTGAGCGTGAGCAGATCGTCAATTCATCATTTGTGAAGCAATAACTCGTTAATAGACATTATATGTAATGTGTATTCATATAGCGCATTTATTGTGTATGGCCATACACCTAAAGCGCTTCACAATCATGAGGGAGGGTCTCTCCACACCACCACCAGTGTGCAGCATCCACATGGATGATGCGACGGCAGCCACAGGACAACAGCGCCAGTGCGCTCACCATACACCAGCTATTGGTGGAGTGGAGAGACAGTGATAGAGCCAATTCGGTGGAAGGGGATGATTGGGAGGCCATGATAGTCAGGGCCGATAGAGGGACTTTGGCCAGGACACCGGGGTTACACCCCTGCTCTTTCACGAGAAGTGCCATGGGATTTTAATGACCACAGAGAGTCAGGACCTCGGTTTAACGTCTCATCTGAAAGACGGCACCCACTGACAGTGTAGTGTCTCCTTCACTTTTACTGGGGCATTAGGACTCACACAGACCGCAGGTTGAGCGCCCCCTGCTGGCCTCACTAACACCACTTCCAACAGCAACCTAGTGTTCCCTTGCACTCTCAGAAAAAAAGGTACAATGAGGGTACAATTTTGTTCCTAGAGGGAACAAAATATAAAATTGTACCTTTAAAGGTCCCATATTGATCCTTAGGGTACAATTTTGTACCCAAATGGGCTATAAAGGTACAAATGTCCAGATTTAGGTTTGAAAGGTACATTTTTGTACCTTTTATAGCACATTTGAATACAAAATTGTACCGTCAAGGACCAATTTGGCACCTTTAAAGGTACAATTATATATTTTGTTTCCCTATAGGAACATAATTGTACCCTCAGCTCATGATAAGATCAAGACACTATATAACACTAATTTAAATCTATTAATACTAAACATTAATACTAAAATACATAATTTTAAAATATAATAAATAAATA
This sequence comes from Danio rerio, assembly GCF_052040795.2. Taxonomy (NCBI): domain Eukaryota; kingdom Metazoa; phylum Chordata; class Actinopteri; order Cypriniformes; family Danionidae; genus Danio; species Danio rerio. Next base: position 4,901,018 of record NC_141023.1, read on the forward strand.
AATTGATTGAATTAAATATTTTAATAATTAATTTTTTTTCATGTATTTAAATTAATTTTTTTCTTAGAAATGTTAATAATTTATAATTGAATGTAATTTTAATCATTAAAAACGTAAATACTGGTCTTTGCTTACTGTTTAAGACCCTATAGTTTATGGGATGTAGAATAAGAACCATGCAGAGTGTCAGCATCTTCATACAGGTGGTGATGTTGCTGTCTCTTTAAGAATTTGGCTTGTTGAGACGTTATAGTAGTGTTTGTTACGGTCCGTCGAGTATGCTGGCTGTTTACACAGAACTTTGCACGCTCTTCAAAGAAAAGTCTATTTTGGAGTCCACACTTTCAGGTAAGAATGTATTAAAGATATTTTTAGTCTCATTTTTACATGTGAAGCCGTGTTCTGTTGATTTTGTCTGACTCTCGGGTCTCGGCTTTCCCCCGCTTTAAGTGCTCCGGGCTGGCCTGCAGGATGGAGTTTGCTAAGATGTCTGCAGCTTATAAAGAAGTTAATACAATGTGATATCGAAGTCACCGAGGGACATAACGTTATAGACGGTGAGTACTATATGCTGTTAGTTTTCTCGGTGTAAAAGTTCCCTTTATCGCCTACGTTACGTATTCGTGCCTTATATCTTACGTTACGTTACTGCTTTATTAATAAGTGTTGCCACGGCGGAATATAATCGCAACCCAGATAGCAAAATACACTCGGGCCAGTTGCGGCGGCAGAAGCGAGCCGACGCTGCCGTATCCGTGCACCGGAATCGGGCCATGAGTAATGTGCGGTGTGGCCCGGAGCTCGCGTGTCTAAAGTCTTCATATACCTTTGTATAAAACCTTTTGTTATTAATACTGGAAATTTGTAATTATCGATAATGTTTTATATTTTGAGGCCATTTTCTAGCCACGGTTGACCGCTGAAATGTAATTTTAGACGGTTATATATGTTACACCGCCATTTTGTGAAGAAAAATCACAATTTTGTCACCAGCAAAGCGACTGATTATGTAAACGTGGCTAGTTACAAACGTGGCGTGTGTATGCTTGTACATATCTTCGTTTCAGTGTCTAAGTTACATTAATGTTGAGGAGTGTCCACAAACTCTCATGTCCAGAATTGTTGGTGCTTTACTATTGTTTAACGTTATACTTATGTTAATGTAGAATTATTAACATACCACGTTGTATAAATCGACGTTTTAAGTTATACTTTGTTTTTTCCCTGCTGAAAAATCCAGCTTAAACCAACCTAGGCTGGTTGGCTGGTTTTAGCTGGTCAACCAGGCTGGTTTTAGAGGGGTTTTGGCCATTTCCAGGCTGGTTTCCAGCCATTTCCAGCCTGGTCTTAGCTGGTCAGGCTGGAAAATGACCAGCTAAATCCAGCTAAAACCAGCTTGACCAGCCTGGTTTAAGCTGGACATAGCTGGTTTTGGATGGGCTCCCAGCCTGTCTAGGCTGGTCAAGCTGGTTTTAGCTGGTCATCTCCCAGCCTAACCAGCTAAGACCAGGCTGGAAATGGCTGGAAACCAGCCTGGAAATGGCCAAAACCCCTCTAAAACCAGCCTGGTCGACCAGCTAAAACCAGCCAACCAGCCTAGGCTGGTTTAAGCTGGATTTTTCAAATTTGACTTATCTGTTCTGAAACTGGTACCTTGAGCTATTTTACCTATTTTATTAATATCTCAAAATAAGTAAATAGTTATTGTTTTATCTTATAGCTTTCCAGAAGTTTTTGAAGTTTCCAATTGTCTTTCAGGACAAGATTGAACAACAGAATGCAGCCTAACAGCATCAGAGCAATGAAGGCAGGTCATATGAAAGTATGGCTCAGTTAAAAGATGTAAGTATGTCTCATTATCTATACCATGGTTTTAATGGCTTACATACTATTTTAAATTTGTAGGTTTTTACTTACAAACAACAATAAATGTACACCCACATATTTAAAATTATTTTCTAGGTTTTCATCGAAAGATGAGAGATCAACTGAAGAATGCTATGGTCCTGACTCTAAGGTACTCTTTCTAAACTTTCTCCACTTGATTAATATTATTAAATTCTAGCTTTGTATGGATTCCTTCATATTTGTTTGTATGCCACATCTTATGTTCCAGGAATTGATTTTACAGCAGCACTTCTCATGTTGCCAGCCTTGTTAAGCGAGACACTTCAACATTTCGTTGTGCTCCGGTGCGTATGTTGTTTTCTGTTTAGTATATGCTGTGATAAATGCATTTTATAATGCTTGATATTCTTTATATTAGGATGACGCAGTGGGTAGTGCTGTCACCTTACAGCAAGAAGGTCGCTGGTTCGAGCCTTGGCTGGGTCAGTTGGCATTTGTGTGAGGAGTTTGCATATTCTTCCAGTGTTCGTGAGGGTTTCCTCCAAGTGCTCCGGTTTCCCCACAAGTACAAAGACATGCGCTATAGCTGAATTTGGTAAGCTTATTTGTCTGTAGTGTATAAATTTGTCTGTGTGTGTGAATAAGTGTGTCTGGATGTTTTGTAACACTGGGTTGCAGCTAGAAGGGCATCTGCTGCATAAAACATATGCTGGATAAGTTGGTGGTTCATTCCACTGTGGCGACCCCAGATTAATAAAGGGACTAAGCCGAAAAGAAATTGAATGAATGAATGAAATTTATATTAGTCTTTTAATCTGTGATACTTTTTTTTTTTAATCAGTGAATATTAATTATTTTACTTTCTATGCATGTTGATTTTCTCTTCATCAGTGATAGAGTGACTGATATTAATGTAATTATTGCTTTGTCGTTTACAGTGAACCATCTTCACCACATCCAACAGTTCAAGTACAGGAGGAGGCCACCGACTGGACAACTGTGTTAACAAGACGAGTCACGGCAGTCTTCAGAGTTGATGGGATTGCGATTGGCCGGGCTAATGATGTGGACGAATATACATTTTTGACATATCCATCTTATTAGAAGAACACCTTGATGTTTCTGCAGTAGAATGTTTTGAATGAACGGTGGACGGTGACAAGCCTCGATCTACTCCAGTTACCAGAGTGATCAACCTTGTGTTTTGTTTCTCTACATGCTCATGCAGGCCCGGATTGGCTAATCGGGAGGACCGGGAGAATTCCCGGTGGGCCGGTCCGTTTTTTGGCCGCGAGGGCCGGCATCCCTAGCTCCAGAATCGGTTGCTCTCAGCAGTCACACCTTTTAAATTTATTTATCTAAGTTATCTACTTGACCACAGCCGTTTTATTCATTATTTTACCGCAGCTCTACTCTTTTTATCTATTTTCTCGCAGCTCAATGAGCAAGTTGCTGTTGTGGTTCAGTGGTTAGCACGTTAGTTTTCGACCCCGCAGACCCGGGTTCGATCTTCGTTTGAGTGATCAAATTTTTTTTTTTCATTTTTATTGTTAAGACATATAATACTGTTAGGGTTGTTGAACATTTGAAGTTCTAAAGCAGTTGTTTTCTCAAAAAAGACGTGATAGTGTCATTAGAAACTGAATTGGAAATGCCCTTATTTTAATATAGTCAGTCGTGAACTGAGGTGGGCCGGTCTGAGGCTTGAAACTCCAGGGCTGAAAAGGAGTCCCACTCCGGCCCTGTGCTCATGGGATAATCACAATCATCAAGTTAATCCAGCACACTGCTGTCATTCATGCATAAAGCAAGTTTTTAAATAACTTGTGGTCCTAATGACTATCAAAGAACATTTTCCAGATATGAGTGCTTTACATGTCATGTTTACCAAAAGCATAAACACATATTGTGTTACAACAAATTACAACTCCACTTGAGGATGATGAGGAGTAATCTACTGATGTTGAGGAAGAGGCTACTGATGTATTCGGTTTTCTGCACTGTTGAAGCAATTTATAGAGAAACTTTGCCTTCATTCTGAAATTCAGAGAAAATGTTGATGACAAATTATTTATTATGACCGAGTATTCTGACTAAAGACAAACACTTTGGACTTTATAAAGTGCAGAACTTGATGTAGCCTGTGTAATGTGTTTATAAATCTTAAACAGTATTCTTGTGGTCTTTGTATTAAGTGTAGATTATTTAGTTTTTATTCTTATCTAAATTGTTCTTTTTACTGTTTTACTTGTCTGCTTTATACTTGCTGTATAATTTTATTTCTTAACACATTCAGTTGTGAGTTGTAATGAAATATTTCTACATTAATAAATAAAAATGGACATCTGTGAATCAAAATATTTTATTTATTTATTTGTGCATGCAGTCACCAAAAGATCATAATGCCTGGGTCAGTACCCTGAAAATACTACATAATATAAAAAGGTACATTTTTGTACCTTCAGTGTCTAGGGTACAAAATTGTCCCTTAAAGGGTACAAATGTAGAAGGTACAATTTTGTACCTTTAAATAGAGGTACAAATTTGTACCCTTAAGGGTACCACCCCAGTGACGGGCCATTTGTACCCTAAAAGGTACAATTTTGTACCTTTTTTTCTGAGAGTGTGTGGTCTCCCGTCCAGGTACTGACCAGGCTCAGCCCTGCTTAGCTTTAGTGAGTAACCGGTCATGGGCTGCAGGGTGACATGGCTGTGGCTGAGATGTTTTACACAGCAAATGCCCTTCCATCTGCAACCCAGTACTGGGAAACACACACACACTCATATACCACAGCCAGTTTAGTTCATCAATTGCCCTATAGCACATGCGTTTGGACTGTGGGGGAAACAGGAGCACCCGGAGGAAACCCACACCAACACGGACAACATGACAACTCCACACAGAAATGCCAACTGACCCAGCTGTGACTCAAACTAGCGACCTTCTTGTTGTGAGGAGACAGCGCTACCCACTGAGCAACCATGACAAAAGTATATTTGAAATATTTATATTTTTTTACCATTTGTGAAAACCCCTGTGGTTAAGGCAACAACTTATTAAAAGCTCATTGTGGTCAAAGGTTTTTAAAACGTTTTCTTTCCAAGGCAGACTGCAGAAAGCAGACACATAAGGATAGTTTATTTTTTGGTATAGAGATCTGTGCGGGACTAAATTTTGAATCCCGCTCCCGCCCGCACCCGCCAGGTTTTAGCCCGAACCCGACCGCTCCCGCTTATATTAATCACTTGTTGTCCCGCTGCCCGACCCGCCCCGTTTTCTACCCGCCGCGCCCGATCCCGCTAAAGAGGTCTGTATAAACATACACACACACACATAAGCACCAAGCACACACACACACAGACAAAGCTCTCTCTCTCTCTCTTATTCACGCGCGCCCACTAACACACACTCATAAGCACCAAGCACACATAAAGGCAAAGCTCTCTCTTTCTCTCATTCACGCGCGCACACACACACACACACACACACACACACACACACACCTCTCATTCGCGCGTGCGCATACATACACACACACGCGCGCACAAACACACACACACACACAGTAACAAACAAGCTAAACACAGCATCGCGCTATTTCATTTACACACATACATACGCGTGCTCACTCGGGAGTCGGGAGAGATATTGCTAGACAGCCCGCTCTTGTCCCAAATTAAACCCATTACTGACCGCTCCCGTGATTTATTCGGAAATTTATACCCGCGCCGCAGAAATCTGGTCGGGTTGCAGACCTAGGAATGCAGACCTCTAGTTTGGTATTTATGGTTTTCGGTTTTTACAGGATGTAAGCCATATTGCTTAATGTGAAGATGGGGGGGTGAAGGGTTGTCGCTTATGATCGTGTTAATTGAAGACTTGGGGGGGGGGGGGGGGTGGGAGGGGGGTGGGGGGGGGCTGACACTTATGATTGTGTAATGTGAAGACGGGGGGTGGGGGTTGGTGATGCTTATGATTGTGTTAAATGAAGACTGTTGGGGGGTGGCACTGATTTTCATTGCGGGCTTGAGGGAGGGCGGCGGGTCGTGACGCCAGTTGAGACCAAATGACGGCAGTTTGAGATAGATGTCTGCGGCGCGGGAATACATTTCCTGAATAAAGCGCGGGAGCGGTTGGTAACTGGTTTGTTTGTTGCTGTGTGTGTGTGTTTATACAGACTGCTTGTTAAAGGCTGTCTGGTCTCTGTAAAGCTGGGTTGTTTTTCGGTTTTGTTCTCCCCCGCTCTTTAGCGGGATCGGGCGCGGTGGGTAGAAAAAAAAGGGCGGCGGGGTGGTTTAGCGGGATAACAATTGCTGAATATAGGCGGGAGTGGTCGGTTCGGGCTAAAAACTGGCGGGAGCGGGATTCAAAATTTTTTCCCGCGCAGTTCTCTAGTTAGAGTCCCCTGCTCTAGGCACATCAGGGATTATTTTACATACAGGGTGTAAAGGCTGATTTATACTTCTGCGTCAAACGCCGGCGTATACTACGCAATGACGCATAGCTCTTCGCCGTGGTCGTCGGCGTCACTGACGTGCACCTCTCAAGAAATGTAACTACTCGTCGCAACAACGTGTAGCGCAATGGAGCGATTGTTTACAAGTGTGGAGTCCCGTGAAGGAGCTCCGGATGGAAAGTTTTGTTTTGTGTTTACCTCATAGTTAAAGTTGTTGCATGTCCGCCGGTTTCTGCCTCAAAATGAGCGAGTTTGAGCCACTTGTACAACCAGGAAGTGTTCAGAAAAAGCAAAACAGCAGCGAGGAAACTCGACACAGAGGAACATTTACACCTCACTGCCAACTAGCGTTTCAAAAGTGTTAATGCAGACCCACAGAGACAGCGTGCAGAAGTATAAATGCACAGCTACGCGCGTTGCATGTGCCGTGGGTTACGCCAGTCACTAGACGCAGAAGTATAAACCTGGCTTAATACCTCCTCTTAAACATATTCTCCTAAATCGGCAAGTTAAGAGAGACTTTTAGCCTTTTAGATGTTTTATGAAACCTGATGTTTTATAAAGCAAATTCTAGTCACTCCAGCCTCCAGCACCTAGACTGCAGCTCTGCACAGGATGTTTGACCAGAGGAGAAATGGTTGTGCCCAACTGAGCCTGATTTCTCTGGAGGTTTTTTCTTAACTTCGTCAATTGGCAGGGCCAGACTAACATAAGGGCTAGCTGTGGCTGAAGCCCACGGAAGAAGGGAATCCCTGATTGGCAGAGAAATTAATTTGCGCTACGACACGGGAAACGCCACTGCGTTATGTTTTCTCTCATCGATAATATGAAGTATTCTTTTCGGTTCGCTACTGTTTAAAACTGGGGCTCAGAGTGGCTGTAGCCCAATCAGCATATTGAATATCCCTGATTTAGTCACCCATAAGGGTGATCAGATGTCCCAATTTTCCTAGCACAGTCCCTTATTTCGAAACGACCGCGAGAGCCGTCCAATCAAACATAGGCAAACCAAGCTCGAACAAAAAATACAATTCAGACAGTCAACATCATTGAGACACTTGTACATGTAGTAACAGAAGCTGGGACAGGGGGAATCATGCTGAATGGACTCCTAACTGAAGCACTGTCCCGGCCATGTCTCGGACTCAAACCGGCAACCACACAATCCTTCCATCACACAATATAATCGAAACTATGCACGAACAATTCAAATAGCCTATTCAAGCCTATCACATACTCTATCGTTGCAGAGTATCTATCTCAAGTAAATACACTCGGTTATGCTTTACAGTAAGTCTAAGGGTGCTTTACGCCTGTGAATCGGTTGTCTTGTCCAGAAACAGTGATTAAAATAGTAACATTGTTGCTCTTTGCTCTTGCGGTTCACTTTCACACGGCAATGTTTCTAAATGAACCAAATAAGCTAAAACAAGTCACGTGCGAGTAAACTCTCCTCACGTTGGTCAGAGTTTCATGGTTTATTTTGCAGAGTCCCGCTAGGTTGTCATGCGTCCTTATCTTACTTTATGGCGATGAGCAATAAGACATTATGGCCCAGTTTCACAAACAGGGCTTAGATTAAGCCAGGACTAAGTTAAATTGATTAGTCAGGCCTTAGTTAAATTAGGCTACTTAAACCACACTTATAAAAATGGCCTCAGAAAAATATACTACTGGTGTGCACCTGGTGATAAAATATGACACTGACATATTTTAAGACATCTCACCGCAAGTTATTTTGAGTTCAAACATGCAATTTAATCTTGACCAGCCTTAAACCTTGTTTGTGAAACCGGGAGTATAAGCGGAAAGCTGCGCTTTAATTTTGAATGGTGACGCCCACAGACAACATCACCAAATATAAATCAGAGGGAAGACTCTCTCATACAGAACCCATGGCTAGACTGCAGTTCGGTCAATGTTCCTAACGAATAAACAGCTCTCGTTAATAGTTCAGCATGCTTTCACTTTCATATTTGACATGAGACGCACATTTACCAGTAGGAATGATGATATCCTGCCCTGCTCATAATTCTCTCTTCATTTAGCCGTATGCCTATGACATATCCATAAAACACTGTGAAATAGCCGGGCTCAGATCGTTTTGCTTTCTCACTACAATCGATCTGCTTCAGAGTTTGTTTCAAACTGCGCTAACTGGGCAAACGAGACAGGTTCCGAAACAAAAGTCTCGGTGTAAAAGCACCCTAACTGACCCAGTTAGAAAGCAATCTTTTTGCTTATGAATATTTACTCTGCCCCTTTCATGAAAATGACAGAAATTCATATGGAGCAATGAAATATTGGTGCTGGCATTCATCAGACAAAATATCTGATGCAAAAACAAACAAACAAACAAACAAACAAACAAATACAATAAATAAATAAATAAGTAATTAAACAAACAACTAAATAAATAAATAAACAAACATAAATAAATAAATGAATAAATAAATAAACAAGCAAACAACTAAATAAATAAATAAATAAACATAAATAAACAAACAAATAAATAAACAAACAAACAACTAAATACATAAATAAATAAATAAATAAATAAATAAATAAATAAATAAATAAATAAATAAACAACTAAATAAATAAACAAAGATAAATAAATAAATAAAAACAAACAAATAAATAAATAAATAAACAACCAAATAAATAAATAAACAACT